>NC_079443.1:30221643-30314143 GCF_903798145.1 Danio aesculapii | reverse complement strand
TAAAGCTACAGATGACATTGTAAAGAAAGCTCCTTGATGTTAAGCTCTCTTTTTAATGATTAGTTAAAGATAATAATGACTATCTAGAAAACAATTGGTTATACCTAGGGCCAGACGGAATCTGCAGACGTTTTTTGCTATTTCTGCGGAGAATATTGGTAAAATCTGCAGATTTCTGCGGAATTATTTTAGGAGTATCATAACTAAAACCTTAATATATGAAATAAAAAATAATATCTTTTAAACTTTTATTTAATGTTTAAAATGCAAATCCAATTAGATTCACTTTATTTGGTAATCAAAGCAAGTCTCTCATATAATATCTCTACTAAAAGATTATTACTTTACAAACTGCACTGTACATAAATCATAAACATTTTCATATTAGTCAATAATATCAATGTAATTAATTTAAAAAGTGATTAAATATAGATTTACACAAGTAAATAAACAGAATTAATGATGGGCGGAAAATCTGCGGAATTCTGCGCGCGCAGATTCCGTGTGGGCCTAGAACAATGCTAAAAATACATGGAAGGCTAGCAAACTGAAGTATGATAATAGAAGTACCTTGGGTATCCACTGCTGGTTTTAGCATCTTTGTCTTCCCTCGGGGTGTTATTTATTATTATTCTTATTGTTGTTATTATTATTATTATTATAAATTTTTTTATCTGTTTATTAAACTTTTACAGATACTTTTACTTTGTTCTGTTTCCCGCCATTTCTTGATGTTCATTAGTTTCACCTGTGTTCCTCCTGTGTGTTATCAGTTCCATCAGTCCTTTTTTATTTATATCCCTTAGTTTGGTTTAATCCTTGGTCCGGTATTGAACGTCATTCCTGCACAACTTTCCATGTTGTCTTCACCCCATGATTCCTGTGTGTCGATAGTCCAGTGTTTCCAGTAAGTGTTTTTAAATAAATCTACGTGTTTTGATAATTTCTGCTGTCCAGTGCATTTCATGAGTGTGAAGTGAGTGGAGTCGTGACATGTACCTTGATAACCCAATATTATGAACAATAATCCTCAGGTATTTATACAATGTACTTAATTACATTTACTTTGCAATTGATAGACCCTAAGGTTTAAATTGACAGTCTGTAGATATACTCACATGCTCAGAAAAGAAAATTCTAGATGGGTCCCATGTTTCAGAAAAAGCCCTAGTATTGTGGTTTATTGTAAACCTAATTTTTTTATTTTATTTTTTTTCTAAATGGATGAAGCTCATTGCATCTCTCAATCAGTTGTCAACATGGGGGATATTTAGTTTATTTTTTTTATTCATCTACATTGACTACAATTGCTGAATTTGTTTGATTAAATGAAATAAGTTTTTAAAATCCTTTTTTTTTTTTCTGGTTAGATTCACTAATAGCACACTGAGGACTTTCGTTGGTTGCCAAATGAAAAGCATAAACTTAAAAGAAACAGATTTATCTGTTCATCAAGTGTGGACGCAAATATATATTATCACTGTATTTATATTTCGAGTTATCATTCTTTGTGTAAATGGGGGTTTTAGCTGTGTTGGTTGAATCTTCCGTTCTCCCAGAATAAATCTCTAGCTTTCCCTGCTCCACAAAAGTCTCCTGCAATCACGATTCTACCTCCCTGTTTAACTGTGGGTGTGAGGTATCATCCCGGTAACATCTTCCCTCCGGTTTTCCATCTGACATTAGTTCTTTTGTTCGAGGCAGAAATGTCTCATGCGTCCACAGTACACTCTTCAAGTCATTCCCTGTCCAGTTCTTGTCTGTTTTCCCCAATTTAGTCACTTTGCTTTGTTTGTAGTCATTGCTTGCAGGATGTTTTGCCCATCAGTCCTGCACCTCGAAACCTCCTGTGGTGACAGTGGATGCTGGCACTGGAACATCATGTGTGTCGTTGAGCTGTGCTGTGAGCTGAGGACTAGTTAAGTGTCGGTTGTGAAGGCTGGACACCCTGAGGTGTATGTCCTTTTGAGGAGTTGGACATTTTGGTCTTCCGATCTATTTCTGTCCTAGACTCAGTACTGCTTGGTAAACTTGGTAAAAATTTTAATGGTCATGAAATAGGGTGGTGCAGTGGGTAGCGCCTCACAGCAAGAAGGTTGCTGGTTTGAGCCTCGGCTTGGTCAGTTGGCATTTCTGTGTGGAGTTTGCATGTTCATCCCATGTTGGTGTGGGTTTTCTCCTGGTTCCCCAAAGACTTGCACTATAGGTGAATCGGGTAACCTAAGGCCCAATCCCCTTAGCCCTTCCACTGACCCCTACCCCTCGTTTTGCGTGTTCCCGTGAAGGAGTAGGGGTGTCCCAATTCTCTTTAGCTTGAGGGCGTAGGGCTAAGGGCAAGGGGTAGATACCCCTTTGGAACGAAGACTTTTCAGGACCACACTCGAAACCAAGGGGTAATATAATTTATTTATTTATTTTTTTGTCATTATTACGAATTTTTACAACAAACAAACACGTTTTAATCTAATCATAACCACGTTTATGTTTTACTGTCATGCTTAAAAAATTTTTTCGCGATCTAGAATCCATAATAATAATAACTCCTGTACAGCAGTCCCACAACATTCTGACACTCGATGTACTCTAATACCCTGTCAGAAAAGTCTAGTGGCTGGGAATGGGCTTTTTACAGTATCTGCTATAATGTTAATGTTGTTTTGGTGTGTTTACATAGATGAATATGTCCACTATGTAAATACATAGTATAGTTACGATCTTATTGCCACATTAGATCATTATGATAACATGATATATGCCTTCAGGGATTTCCTGAAGATAAATACCAAAAAATAACACAACTGTAATAACTACAGCAGTCACGATCGTCTGATCTCATATGAAGCAAGAGATCACGATGACATATGATGCTGTGTGCAGGTGCTGTAGTGCTGTCCCAATTCTTAGGGGTAAATTTTGAAGCCCTTCCCCTTAACCCTCGTTTTTAAAGGGGTAGGGGTACAAAAATAGAATTGAGTTTGGGCCTAAATTGTCCATAGTTTATGTGTGAATGAGTGTTTATGGATGTTTCCCGCTGTGTAAAACATATGCTGAATAAGTTGGCAGTTCATTCCGCTGTGGCGACCCCTGATTAATAAAGGGACTAAGCCGAAAAGAAAATTAATGAATGAATGAATGGTCATGAAATGTTCAAATTCAAATGTAGCATCTTCTCAAGCAATATGCAATTTTGGATACACAATGTAGAATTTTTTTTTTATTGATTTATATTTATTATAATATATAGGAAATGATAACTATTTACTTGAAGGTTGGGTTTATAAGATTGTCATGAACCATTTATAATGATGACATGTCATGAATATGAAGGAGATTTTATGCATGCTTATGACAACTGGCATTAAGTATCATTTACTTTTTATGTCATTTTAAACTGTCTTTGTTTTTGTCACGACAAACTTTATCAAGAAAACTTGTCATAAATCTGTCATAAACATAGTTATGAGACAACAGTGCCTCATAAAATGCCATTAAAGTCCCCAAAAAATAAAAACTTACCATATGATTTTGTTAGCTCACATTGCTAGTTTTATGGTGAACTTATCTGCATGTCATTAGGAAAAAAATGGTTTGCCCTGATTTTGAGGTAATGGCAATAGCTAACGTACTTGACCAAGCCCCTCCAACTCCGTTTTGAAAACAAACAGAAATGGTGGAGAGGAGGAGTCTGTTAGGTTGTAATAACTCCTCTAAAACCCCTTCCGCTATCTTTCAGAGTGAAATGCCTATTTTAATACATCAATTCAGAAGAAACAAGGTAGAAAAAACAAGCCATGCCCACAGTTTACTAATTTAAAATTCCGTTTCTCTAGAAACTGCATCACAGTAAAGAAAGAAAATAACGATTGCAGCTTTCGGTTCATGGGGACTTTAAATGTCATTAACGACACTGTTATAAAATTATAATGGCCTCATAACAATTTCGTTTATGATAGATTTATGACAAGTTATGCTGTCTTAAAAATTCATATCAGGTTGTCATGACAAAGACAGGTTATGATCTTTGTGTGAGTCAAGTTTTGACATATCAAATAATGTCATCTTTACATTTAAAATGACGTAAACGGAGCGAATGGTACTTAACAGTTGTCATAAGCATGCATAAGATCTCCTTCATATTTATAACATGTGTCAAGTAAAGTGTTACCGAGAAAACTATTCTATTCTTTTCTGACTCAATGAATTGACTGTGCTGATGCAAGTGAACTGTTTAAAGCTTGGAAAAAAAACTTGCATAAGGCATAACAGATGTATAGGAGACTGACACTAGAAATTCATGACAGCTATTGATTAACTTTCAAGAGTTCATGCTGTATGTGGTAAAAACTGCTGTGTCCTAAAATATAAAGAGACATGTATGAAACACCATGAAGAGCTTTAGATGTTTATATGTCAGTGCACAGCAGAAAATCTGGAGTTATCTCTGCAAATGTAACTTGGCTTTGTTGGATGAAACATAAATTTTTTTTCTGGCTTAAAAACATATCCTGTGTTTTTTATTTGACTAAGAAAATTCCACCACAACCATAGTTCTTTTGACAGACAGTGTAATTAAAAATAGTATTTAGTGTTTGTGTGATAAAATTAAATTAATTCAAAAGTAAAATAATAATAAAATGACAAATGAATCCCATTAGATTTAAAATAGCTTTTTAACTATACATCAATGTCAGAAATGAAGAGACCTAGTGCAAAAATGCCATCAAAATGGAAAATAAATAAATAAAAATAAGAAGGCAAAAACAAATGTCCAAAAATGGAAAACTTAACTTTTACCATACACCACACTGCTTTAATGCCAACCGCAAAGGTCTTTGGCTGAAAGGGAGCTGAATGAAGTGACGAAGTAATTAAAACTTCTGTACTCTGCAGTTCTCATTTGATATCAGGTAAGTTCACGCTATGCCGAATCATACACATTACTCGTTTTTGATTACAGCAATGATTTCAGCAAAAACAGTTACATATGCTTAATTAAACGTAAATAAACTTAATTATTCTGTCTGAAATAACCTGCAAGTGAGACTTGAAAACAGCATTGACACTGTTTATTTGACTGTGAACAATGTTGTACTATGATAGTCATTGGCTGCTAATGTGATTTCGCTATTTAGAGTTTGCAAATAATACTTTTATGAAATGATATCATTAAGGAGAAAGTCAGAATGTGCAAATATAAAACCAACTTTACCTCTATGTGTAAGTTCACACACCCTGCTGTACAGGTGTAGTTCGCTGTCAGAATGCAGTAGATTTGCTTGTTGATGATTACCCAGGCCTTGTATAGCTCTGTCTTCTTTCCATGTCTTTGGCTTGTCAGAACCTCAGTTTTTAGCTCTACATGGTGTTGAATCTGGTAATCATGGAGCATTATTTCATGCACATTACCACACAGAACAAAATTATTGGCAACCAAAGACTTGTAAGCCTTTAACTTTTTTATCTCTTGTAAAATCACTTAGAGCTTCAATGAGATTGTATATTTGAGGCTGGATGCGTAGCCATTTTGTCTTATCCAATATCCATCGGGAGAGTGTTATCGCAAATGGACCTGTCAGATGAACGCCGCTCACTTTAACGTTAATTTTGCCAAATCACTGTGCTTATCACTGGGTGACGAGCTGTTGTAATACGCTGAAAGCATTATGTAAATAATATATATAATATGTAATTAATATAACTTATCTCCAATACAACAACAAACTCTCTACCACATCTGATGTCATTCCCTCGCTGTAAATGCTAGTGCTTCCTGTTTTTTTCTGCCACCTCCCTGCGTGCGCATTCTGAATGTTTACAAACATGGTAATTCGTCTATAGTCCTTGGGGTTAGTCACAACTGAGAACACTAGAACACAGGCTCAGAGACTGCATTCTGCTTGTTTTTAAATTTTACTTCAAAACAACACCCTGTAAAGTAACTAAGTCAAAAAGGCTTCAGTTAGATCAGTGTTTCTCAACCACATTCCTGGAGGACCACCAGCTCTGCATATTTCTGTGTCTCCTTAACCAAATACACCTGATTCAGATCATCAGCTCATTTGCAGAGATTGAAAGACGTGTAATGGGTGTGACATCCAAAGAAGACATCCAAAACATGCAGTGTTGATGGTCCTCCAGGAACGTGGTTGAGAAATTCTAAGTTAGATATTGCCCACTACAGTGTTCGCTAGACATCAAATCAAATTAATTGAATTTTAAGTTAAAACAGACTCTTAACTCAGTTTGAAATGGTGCACAGCTCTGGTTGGATAAAAACAGAGACCCAGTCAGTGAGTGGTTCAATACAATGCAGCAAGCTCTTTTTTTCTTTCTGTCCACCCATGGAGAGAAAGATTTCAGATTTAATATTTGTTTTCTGTTCAATGTATCTGTTACAACAAAAAGAGAAGTAGCCTGAGAGAGACGTTCACAGTGGATCATAGCAAAGATGAAAGGACGGCAGGCAGAGCTGCTGATCTCTTCAAAAGCCAGACCCTTATAGCATGCTTCCTCTGCCAAACTCACAGCTACAGGACAATTTCCTCATTCCTCTCTCTTTTCCTCTCTTAGCTCTCCAAAATATGAACGTATGCTATGATCAGGCTTCTTTTTCAGTAGGTGTGTCAGGAATGGGACAAGAATCTGAAGTCTTTGAAAAGATGAGATCAGTCAGATAAAAGGGAGATTTCTTTCATCATGATGTGTTTGCTGCTTTGATTGACAGTTACCTGCTTGGCTGATCTGAAGGTTGACTCACTGGTTTTCCTCTGAAAACACCAGTGTTCTGGATTGCTTGATAAATAAGAGTGTGAGAGAGAGAAAAGGAGAGGGTGGTCTACATGTGTGCAAGTTTTCATTAAATTCTTTCTACAATATTTAAGGCGATAAGCTAGAAGTAATAAACATCCCCATCCATGACCACTGAAAATCAGATGCATTTATTGTATGTGTAGGTTTGGATTAGAGGTAGCTTTGTATAACCTGATTTTTGGCTAACAGAATAAATTCTGGCCTAGATTTCTGCTGATTCTGTATGAGAACATCAACACTTTAGAGTTTAGGTTTGATCTTTAGAGGTCGCCAGGTCACTTTACTTTTGTTGACTCGTACACATTCCTATATGGTAAGCCTGAATCTTATTGGTTGCTTAAAGTCAGCATGAAAATGAAGTTTTGATAGTCTCATCTTTCCTATTGTGATGCCTATCTGAATGAGATGGCTTCTGGAATGGGAAATTTATTTCAGCCTTCAGGAGTTGATTTGATTATTGGAAGTTGGATGTTAAGGGTGGTATACACTTTAAAAAAATATTCGTGACCTCTCCCTTTACATGAAGTTTAATTACATCCTAATCTTAATAAGTAGGGTTTAATATAGGTTGGCAGCTATTGGTTTTTCTTGGAAGACTTTTTAGAAGATTAAGGAGTGTAGGTTAAGGTAATTTTTAATCATTCATGTAGAAGTGCATTTTTGAGGTCAGGCGCTGTTGTTGGATGAGAAGACCTGGTCTACAATCTTCTTTTTAATTCATTCATGTTTAGTCAGGTTGAGGTTAGGACTCTGTGCAGGCCATTCAAATTTCTCCACACCAAATTCACTCATCCATATCTTTATATGTAGATCTTGCTTTGTGCATTGGCGTTTAGTCATGTTGGAACAAGAAGAAGCATTCTTAAACTTGTCCCACAAAGTTGGGAACATGAAAGTATCCAAAATGTCTTGATATGCTAAATTATTGAGTTACTTATACTGGAACTAAGGGGTCAAGCCCAGTCTCTGAAAAACCACCCATCAACATGATCCTCTCCCACCAAACTCTACAATACAGTCAGTCAAGGGCTATTTTTCTGGAAATCTCATATATCAGATTGTCAGACAGAGCAACATGATCGGTCGCTCTAGAGACAAGAATCAAATCAAATGCACACCATTGCATTTTATGATGTACAGTAAGGCTTGGGTGCAGCTGCTCACCCATAGAAACTCATTCAACAAAACTTCTTCACACTGTTGTTGAGCTAACCTGAAGGCCATATGAAGTTTGGAGGTCAGTAACAATTGACTCTGCAGATACTTGACATGGCCTATCACTTCATGGCTAAGTTGAAGTTGTTCTGAGTTGCTTTTTTTATTGTGTTATAAAACCTCTAAAAGTTGACTGGAATATTTAGTAGTGATGAAATTTCATAAATGGGTTCATTGCACATGGCTTCCTATCACAGTACCACGCTTGAATTCTCTGAGCTCCTGACAATGACCTATACTTCAATAATGTAAATTAGTCTGCATGTCTAGTTGCTTGTTTTTATACACTTGTGGCCATGGAAGTGGAACATATGATTTCAATGTTTTGGAGGGCTGTCCCAAAACCTTTGGCAGTATACTACACTTTATTAAGTACACCGGTCTTAACTGCTCGTTAATGTAAATTTCTAATCATCACATGGCAGCAACTCAATGCATTTAGGCATGTAGACATGGTCAAGATGATCTGCTGCAGTTCAAACATCAGAATGGGGAAGAAAGGTGATTTAAGTGACTTTGAACATGGCATGGTTGTTGGTGCCAGATGGGCTGGTCTGAGTATTTTAGAAACCGCTGATCTACTGGGATATTCACTCACAACCATCTCTAGGGTTTACAGAGAATGGTCTGAAAAAGAGAAAATATCCAGTGAGCGGCAGTTTTGTGAGCGCAAACGCCTTGTTTATATCTGAGCAGAATGGCCAGCTGATAGCTGGTTCCAGCTGATAGAAAGGGAACAGTAACTCAAATAACCACTCCTTACAACCGAGGTATGCAGAAGAGTATCTCTGAAATCACAACACGTTGAACCTTGAAGCAGATGGGCTACAGCATCAGAAGACCACACCAGGTGCCACTCCTGTCAGCTAAGAACAGGAAACTGAGGCTACAATTCACACAGGCTCACCAAAATTGGACCGTAAAAGATTGGAATATGTTGCTAGGTCTCGGTCTCAATTTCCGCTGCGACATTCGGATGGTAGGGTCAGAATTTGGCATCAACAACATGAAAGCATGGATCCATCCTACCTTGTAACAATCGTTTAGAGTAGTGGTGGTGCGTAATGGTGTGGGGGATATTTTCTTGCACACTTTGGGCCTATTAGTACCAATCGAGCATTGTGTCAATGCCACAGCCTACCTGAGTATTGTTGCTGACCATGTCCATTCCTTAATGACCACAGTGTACCGTTCTCTGATGGCTACTTCCAGCAGCATAACACGCCATGTCATAAAGCGTGAATTATCTCAGACTGGTTTTTTGAACATGACAATAAGTTCACTGTACCTCCACAGTCACCAGAACTTAATCCAATAGAGCACTTTTGGGATGTGGTGGAACGGGAGATTCGCATCATGGATGTGCAGCTGACAAATCTGCAGCAACTGCATGATACAATCATGTCAATATGAACCAAAATCTCTGAGGAATATTTCCAATAGCTTGTTGAATCTATGCCACGAAGGATTAAGGCAGTTCTGAAGGCAAAAGGGGGTCCAACCCGGTATTAGTTAGGTGTACCTAATAAAGTGGCCGGTGAGTGTATATCCCACCTCTTTTTATTGAAGTAATCGCCTAAATTTCAGTGTGAGCAAGTTGATGCAACAGTAATTGTATTATGTCAAAAAAAGGTCTTATCTCTAGCAAATTCTTGCCTCTGTCCAGCTCTGCATGTGATGTAATACAAGTCAAACATATCTTGGAAGCCCTGGGGGTAAGCAATCAGGAATTTGTCATTTTGGTTTGATTTATTCATGCAAGTGAACAACTACAATTTTATTCTTATTAAATATTCTTCGTATGTGCATTTTAGGGATGGGTGTATCAGGAAAAGTTGCCAAATATTGACTGGCTTTAGGAAAACTCAGTAATCACAATCATCACAGCAGTAGACAAATAATTGTAAATAATTGCCTGTCTGCTGCTGCACAGAGTTGTAAAGATGATAATTATTGGTAATCAGAATTAATGTTCACAGATTATGTTTCAAACCTGACAATTATGGTCTGGTGTCGTCCTTCATCATTATTGTGGCATTGTTGTTAAATACAGACATCATTACCTATCAGAGTAGGGAACATAAACATTACCCTTTATGTACACTATTGTACCTTTCATTGTAATCCTTAATTAAACAATAATTATTCTACCAGAGAAGCTTTACGTCATTTTCGAAAGTTCCATCCCTTTGATCGGAATATGAATGAGTATAAATGTCAGGACAAACAATCACAATTGTTCTCATTTCTCTTAGGAACTTGAGTGTTTACAGGAACCGTTTGCTTTATTAGAAGACACAAAGCTATTTGAGGAAGAACTGCGCTGACATTTGAGTGAAGCAGCACTTGAGGCTGACAAATTATTGAGATGGAGTTTGCCAAAATGCTTATGATGAGATCTAGCTGAATGTTTCCTTGGTAATGCACGGAAATTTTTGTTCTACAGTGAACTTCCGCTTCAGTTTGAATGGATGATGAGGGAAGTCAAAATAATTCACACTGCAAGTTTCATAAGAAAACACCCTACTTATAAACATTTATTTAATTAAGCTCTAATGCCAGCATGTTCAGATGTATGATGTCTTTTCTCAGCATTTGACTGCAAATTGTTTTGTAAATGAAGCACGGTGTAATGGAGAGAAACGTTTAAAACACAAAACAGTCAGCTGTACTGGATCTGACAGCAGCTGAATGGCAAACTCTTAAGTAATTGCATGAAACTTTGTCAGTGAATGGCTAATGGATAATAGTGCCAAAATACATATTCATGTGCAATGGGATGTAGGCATCAATACAGTGTCCTATGCACTAATGGTATCCAATCATAATAGTGGTCGTTTAATTATAAGCCTGTAACTTGAAACATATTCATTTAAGAGGGTCAAAATTTGAAAATAATGACTTTTCTGTCCCCGTATTTGATTTTTAAAAGGCACATGATGAAAATCAACTTTTGTAATCTGTTTGGACAGAACTGTGTGTAGGTATAGTGTGTCCACAGTCATATTGGAGTGATATAAACATTTATATCAAACAAAAATCTAAATTTACTGACTTTAAAAATAGGATCCAAATCCCAGTGATAGAGGCCCACCGCAACGTGACATAGGAGTGCGCTTTTCCCCGCCCACCAAATTGATTGACAGGTGCCATGTCTCCATAATAACATGTATACACATGTCTACAAAACGTTTTTTTGCAAAGAAACTGGGATTAAAACACATGTTACAAGTCTCTGTGATCATCTGCACCTCAATAAGGTTTTTAAAACAGTATGTTTGTAATAAAGAGAGTAAAATCACCAGCTAATTCTTAACCACTATAATCACCACGGCCGTATGGTATTAGTAAAAGTACATGTGAGTCATTGGCTTGAATAGGCTCCACCACAAATACATCAAAACTGACTTTTTATTTTTTACTAGTGACCTTATTTCAGCTTCATCTATGTCTGTCTCAATCACTGACTGCTGTTTATCTAATGTAATGGATTAGAAGCAGACATGCATGTGGGAACGGTGGGTGGGGAGAAGCAACTCATTTGGGTTTAAAGCCTTAGGCTACAAAAACAGCTACATTGTAGTCAGACACCAACATGAGCGAATTCTATATTATGTAATAAATAATCTGATGGGTACCTTTTCTTACATCTTGTGAAAGGGGTAAAATAGGTGCCCTTTTAAAGCATAAGGGAAAATCAAGGAACATTAAAAGACTAACTGACCTAAATTTAGATGATTCAGATTTCCATTAACATATTAAAAGTTAAGCTTTCGGGGTAAGAAAATGGCGTCGTAGAGTGAGCACACGTTTTGGTGGTGCTCCCGTGGCATTGGTTCAAATCTTCAGTAAAAATATACTTTCACTCAGTGAAATCAGTCTGCCTGGCTAGAGAGAGACTGTGTCATGTCTTTAGATCAATATTTTTTTAAAGGATCTAACAAAATGCCCAAAACGAAGAAAACATCAAAGTTCTATCATTAGCGGCGTCGAGCAGGAAACTGATGATGTGGGAGTCAGCTGTGATGAGGCCAGCTCAAAGTTCCAGCTCCAACTTTTATAAAGCTTTGGAATAATTAACTGAAAATATTACTAAGGTAATAGATGAAAAACTGGATACAGTCCTAGCCGTGATTTAACGTCCAAACAGTTAAGTTTCAAGCCTTGGTTGAACGAGTGGGCCAGGCGGAGGAAAGGATCGCCGGTGTGGAAAATTCAACGGAATCTCTGCAGACTACGGTTGCTGATCTTCAGAAAAAAGTGAGCGAAATGTCAGCGCATATTGATGATCTGGAGCAGTGTTTCCCAACCCTGTTCCTGGAGGCACACCAACAGAACATATTTTGGATGTCTCCCTTATCTCACCCATTCACTTCAGGTTTTGGAGTCTCTTCTAATCTTCTGGTGAGTTGATTCAGGTGTGTTGGATTAGGGAAAGCTTGAAAATGTGTACTGTTGGTGTGCCTTCAGGCCCAGGGTTGGGAAACACTGATCTGAAGAATCGCGGGCGCAGGTGTAATTTGCATTTAATCGGGCTGCCAGAGGGAACTGAGGGCAGTGATTCTATTCATTTCTTCAAAAAATGGCTCCCTGAATACTTTAAGATCGCCACGAAAGCCGGACGGATCAACCTTGATCGTGCTCATCGGTCTTTGTCACCGGTACCAGGACCTGCTCAACGACCCAGACCTGTCATCAAAAAGTTCCATAACTTTACAGACAAGCAGCGAGTACTGAACGCAGCACATAAATGTGGCACGGATCCGGAGAGGAGCGTAGACGCAGGTCAGAGAATTTTATTTTTCAACGATTATTCTGCAACGGTGATGAAGCACAAAGCTTTCAAAGATGTCAAAAAACGGTTGCAGAAGTTGAAGATTGAATATGCCCTGCTGTACCTAGCAACACTGAGGTTGAACATCAACGAGACAATGAAGCGCTTCACCTCACCTGATGACGTAACTTTGTTTATTGACAACATGGGCTAGCGCAAAAAGTCATCAGATACCTGTGGGACATGAACACAATAACTCACTGAGTGAAGTTTTATAATGTTGCTGAGAGCATGGTGAGGTTTGCTTTATGTTTAAGGATATGGATGGTGTTTAAAAGGGAGGCAGTTACTCACAAAAGAAGTGAATAGTTCCTTCTGCATGTTTAGCAGGATTGTTCCCTTATATGTTTTGTTGCTTTTTATTTTTTGTTTGAAGCTCAGATTTTTAAAGGGTTTGCTTGTTGGAATATATATAATGTTTGCCTGTATTTTATCTGCATTTTTTGTGCATTATATAATGTCTAGAAAGCTTAGGGTTTGTACTTGGAATATTAGTGGTATACATAATCCTATAAATTGAAGAAAGATACTGGCTTTTTAAAAAAAAAATGAAATTCCCTTTTTACAAGAGACTCATTTAAGTGACACAGAACATTTAAAATTACAACAGGGTGGGCTTGGCCAGATATATTTTTCATCATTTGCATCTAGAAGTGGAGGTGTTGCTATTCTCATTAAACGTAATTTACCACAGAAGAGTGAGTTTCACATGTTTAAAACAGTGCATGTGTGTAATGAATTACAGTGATTTACTTCATCAGCACAGCCGCGTGTCAGAACAATTAAAAGAAAAAAGACAACGCTTCAATCCCGGTTTGTTGATGTTAAATCAGGTTTATTTTGTACATTAACATAACAGATATCCATACAGCAGCGGAGATTAACCTGTATCCTGTCACATTTGCGTGTGTGTGTGTGTGTGTGTGTGTGTGTGTGTGTGTATATCTGTGTGTGTACACATGAACTTTGTAACGACATTGTGTGTGACTCGTCGTTGCAACTTAAGACAACAAATGCATCAAATACTCACCGGTAAAGTTCTTACTGTAGTATTTCTCACAAACGCTACATGGGATCTGCTTTCTTTATGTCTTTCTGTTGTCTGACACAGCCAAGGTAGGAGATTAAGGCACGCAGAAAGGCACGTAGAAACGGTGGGCGGAAGGACTAGCCTTAAAGGTGCAGTACGACAAAATCGCCTTCTAGTGCAAAAATGTATAAAAAAAGAATCTTATAAAAGGTATAATAAATAATCTAATGGGTGTTTTGAGCTGAAACTTTACAGACACATTCTGGAGACACAAAAGACTCATTAAATCTGAAAAAGGGGTAACGTAGGTGCCCTTTAAGGAATTTCAAGAGTTGCTAGTTGACCCATTGCTTAATATGTTTAATTATTCATTTACAGTTAGTTAACAAAGTCCCTTGGAGAATCCTGTATTTCGCTTATATTAAAGAAAGGAAAAATCCAGAAATATGTTCTTCTTATAGACCAATTGCTTTATTGAATGTAGATCGGAAATTGCTATCTAAAATTTTAGCAATTCGCCTTGAAAAAATTCTGCCTTTGATAATTGGGCTTGATCAAACAGGATTTATACAGAATAGGAATTCATCTGACAACATTAGACGCCTTTTAAATATTATCTACACCTTTTTAAAGCAAAATCCATAGATGCAATGGTGCTGTCTTTGGATGCAGAGAAGGTGTTTGATCGTATTGAATGGTCAACTTTTTTTGTTTTGGAGAAATTTGACCTTAGTGAAAATTTTGTGCAGTGGATCAAAGTTCTGTATACAAACCCATGCTCTGCTGTATTGATGAATGGCCTCAGATCTGATTATTTTCCTATGCACAGGGGCACGCGGCAGGGTTGCCCCTGTCTCTGCTTTTATTTGCGTTGGCTATAGAGCCTCTAGCTGAAGCAATCAGATCAGAAACATCTACTTCAGGTTTGCAGATAGGACATAAACATCATAAGATTGCATTATATGCAGATGATGTATTGCTTTTTTTTATCTAACCCTGAGAAGTCAGTTCTCGTTCTAATTGAGTTAATTGGTTTGGTACCTTCTCTGGTTATAAAATAAATTTTACCAAATTTGAAGCTATGCCATTAGGTACTCTTATTTCCAAACCTAATATTGTACCCCGTTTTCCTTAAGTGGTCACCTCTAGGTTTTAAAATTATCTAGGGATTTTTATAGCAACATCTTTAAAGCAGATGTACAAATCTAATTTTGTTCCTTTTGTTTGATTAAAACACAGCAATATTTGGAATGTTGGAATTCCTTGCCAGTGTCTTGGTTAGGTCGGATAGCACTAGTAAAAATTATTGTTACCCAAAATACTATATCCTATTCGAACGGTTCCTATATTGTTTTCCCATAGAGCATTAAAGGGTCTAAATAGCTTTTATATGGAGTAAACTCAAACCTAGGTTAAAAAAATGTCTGTAATTTATCTGCCAAGTTCTGTGGGAGGGTTGGACTTTCCAAATATTAAAATGTATCAGCTGAGTTCACACTTGAGATGCATTGCAGAATGGGTTAGGAATGATTCTTCCTCTACTTGGTTAGATATTGAATACAATTTCCTTTAAAAGCTCTTCTTTTTGTTAAGAGCTTTCAAATAAATACAGGAGATATCTGAAAATCCAATTATAGTCAATACCCTGAAAGCTTGGAGATCAGTTTGCAGGCTTGAAGGAAGATCTAAATTGACTTTTTTCTTTACCCCAATTCTAGATAATCCTGATTTCACCCCAGGAATTCTGGATGATGGTTTTAAACGCTGGTGTAATTCGGGAATTGTGAGGCTTGGGGACATGTTCTCAGACAACAAACTAATGTCGTAATGAAATACCAGTTAGTCAACAAATTTTTTTTGTTTTCTTCAATTGAGACATTATATCACTAACAGCACAACACTTGTAAAAAATTGTGAGATCTTCTTTTGAGAGGTTATTATTTTTATCATCAGGAAAGATGTCTGTGGGTCGATTTTATGCGTCTGTATGCTCAATCCCATCCCCTGATATACAGAGAATTAAAACCAAATAGGAGGAAGAGTTGGTTACTGATATTGATGAGGAAACATGGGACTATATTTGGTCTAATGCTAAGAAAACATCTGTACACGTACAAAGGAAATAAAATATAAAATAATACACAGACTCCATATCTCCCCTACCGCAGACAGGGGCGTAGCGGACATTTTAAAAGTGGGACAGCTGTATGAGATCATACATTCATGCAATTATTAATTATAATGTATATCACCTGTTTCTAAATGGTCTGTCTCTAAAAGTGAGAGTGACGTATCCCCCCGTCCCCCCTGGTTGCTACGCCCCTGACCGCAGACATCTATTTAACCCTTCTGATTCACCCATGTGTTTAAAATGTAAAACTGATGTACCTGTAGGTACTTTAACGCATTGTATGTGGTCATGTAACAAACTACAAAGGTTATGGTCCTTGGTGCTGGGGGAAATGGAAAAGATCTTTAACATGCAATTGAATTTTGACCCAGTTTCATTGATTTTGGGTATACCTAATGGTCGCATTTTTTCATCAGCAAATATGAAATTGTATAATATATTAACCTTTGCTGCCAGAAAAAATATTTTACTTAATTGGGTTAGTGATTAATCTCCATCACTTAAAGATTGGCACAAGATAATTTGAGTTAATTCCCCTGGAACGTCTTACCCATGTTTTACACAAAAAAAACGAACATTTTTTCAAAGTTTGGACTCCATATTTAGAGTATTTGGAACCTGGTCTTTGCAGTATCATGCTGAAAGGAATATTGTATTGTTATCTGAAAAACATGCAATGATATTATCCCTTTTTTTCCCTGATGTTTAATGTGGGGTAGTGCTGTTTTATATGTAATCTGAGCTTCTTCTTCTTCTTCTTTGTTTGTACATTGTTTTGTGTGTGTGTGTGTCTTCAAAATCATCTTTTGAAGATGTTTTGTTATGTCTGTATTGTAGTGAAAATTTAATAAACATAATTATAAAACTTTTTTAAAAAGAGTAAAGTTAAAGTTTTCAGTGGCTTTAATGGTAAAAGTTTTTACAAGTTGGAAGACCGTGTTTAGTTGCTTTATTCTCCATGATTAGGAACTTCTCTTTTTTCGAAATGTTGTAGATTTCTGCACATTTCTGGCATATTTTATTAAGCATTCTTTATGTTAGGCCTATACCCTTTTAATTAAAGAGCCCATATTATGGGTTTTTGAAAATGCCCTTCCATGTAGTGTGTAACACAGCTCTAAGTGAAGTGAAATATCCAGCTAAGGCTTAAATCTGTAAGTGTACAGTGTTTAAAACTATTGATTCATCTATAAAAGAGTCGACTCATAGTGCTTCAAACGAGTCGTCTTGATAACGAGTCATTAGGTGTTTCGCGATGACGCAGCCACGAAACACAAGCCTCGCCAGTAGTTACGCGCGCAAACCAGGGAGATTTGAAACCTGCGGCCCCGCCCACTAAAACAGAAAAAACACTAGACACACACACACAGACGCCGCCAGTCGAATGAAGTCACGCTGTGCTCAGATGGATAATATTGACAGTCTCTACCCAAAGATGAGTTGTTAACCTGGTACAGTACACGCGGTTACTCTTTATATTCTCTTATCACATGTAAGCCACGTTAAAAACGCGACGCGTGCCGCTTTGTTTACGGATTTAACGTTAAAGGCTTTTGTGAGCTCGCGTTCCACTGCCGTTTGTCGTTGCTATGGCGATCGATCGTAAGCTAGGAGACAGGAGACTCGTGTCACTTTCCCTAGTTCTTCTGAGGAGCGGTGTGTGTGTGTGTGTGTGTGTGTGTGTGTGTGTGTGTGTGTGTGTGTGTGTGTGTGTGTGTGTGTGTGTGTGTGCGTGTGTGTGTGTGTGTGTGTGAGAGAGAGAGAGAGAGAGAGACTCGCGTCGCTTTCCCTAGTTCTTCTGAGGAGCGTTGTGTGTGTGTGTGTGTGAGAGAGAGAGAGAGAGAGAGAGAGAGAGAGAGAGAGACTCGCGTCGCTTTCCCTAGTTTTTCTGAGGAGCGTTGTGTGTGTGTGTGTGTGTGTGTGTGTGTGTGAGAGAGAGAGAGAGAGAGAGAGAGAGAGAGAGAGAGAGACTCGCGTCGCTTTCCCTAGTTTTTCTGAGGAGCGTTGTGTGTGAGAGAGAGTGAGGGAGAGGGAGAGGGAGAGACTCGCGTCGATCTCCCCAGTTCTTCTGAGGAGGGTTGTGTGTGAAAAAAGCCTTACACTATGAAGCGCGTGTGCACTGTGACTACTTTTATATAGTTGATTACCAGCTGGGCATTTCACTCTGTCTCGTGCTGAAGCCTGTCACTGTCGACCAATCGCAGCAGGCTGTCATCGGTCCAACCAGCGCAGATTAGCTTCGCACTGAGGAGGGGGTTGGGAACAAATGAATCGCTGAACGATTCATATGGGAGTCGTTGGGATAATTAGGTAAAAATAAATGCAGATTATAAGACCATCAAAGTGTTTTATGACCTTGCATGCATATTAGACTGTTGTTGGAGACCCTTACAACCTAAATATGACCCTATTTCATGTATAATATGGGCTCTTTAACAGAACAGAAACTTATAATTCTCTTAGCTGACAGCAAAAAGTTTTCATGGGACAAGTGAACAATTGCGCCTCCTAAAAGAAAGAGTGTGGTAAAACAGCAAATGCTATATTAATAATTAAAAAAACCTTGCATGTTGTAGAGTGTTGCTGAGAATGCTCTCAAACCCCTTTTATCTGAGAATATCAAAATAGGAAAAATGATTCGGGTTAGATTTTAATTTGCAGTATATTTGAAATTATGTCACAAATATTTATAACGTTAGCACATTATAAATAGTACATTATGAGAACATCAGTTATGTTATTCTGTTCAATCTATTTGTATGGTGGAAAATAGCAATAAATCCTGCCATAAAAACTGTTCTGACGGAATGGGGACAAATCAAATGCATCATCATATACTGTTTAAAATATCTAACAAAGCAGCACATCTATGAAGGAACAGATGATTTATTTATATATAGTATCTAACATCTGTCATGAAGACACATGCATTAAGATGACAGGATGTAACTGCAGATTTTTTTTTAATAGTTTTTTTAAACAGACAAATTGTCTAGTAGTGACACAGAACACATTTTAATTACTTTGTCCTATGAATGATGACCCCTTTCCCCCATCTTACTTTAATTAACCATGCAGCACAATTTTCAGCACCAGACTGAAGTCTTTAAAATCAAAGGCCTTGCTGTTTGGGTATGACTTAAGTAACTGAAGACAACAACTGAGAATTTTAAAACGGGTAACCAACAAATGAGATCCAGTAAATGTCACTGCATCACATTGTTCCACTGAAACACAGCAACATACTGAACTCCGACCGCCACCGGTTTCACCAGGATTCATGTGTTCTTGCCGCAAGTCATTTAATTTTCACAGGGGATTTGTTTTTGTTTTTATTAAATATTTACTGCAGAAGTTTGAGTTTTAGATGACTGATTTTGCAGAAATATTGAAGTGCTGTAATATTTATTTACTGTATTGTAGTATGTTGTCAACTTAATTTAAATTTCTTTATTATTCATGTATCAGTTAATTGAATGGGGCAGCATGGTGGCTCAGTGGTTAGAACTGTTGCCTCACAGCAAGAAGGTCGCTGGTTCGAGCCCCTGCTGTGTCAGTTGGCGTTTCTGTGTGGAGTTTGCATGTTCTCCCTGTATTTATGTAAGTTTCCTCCAGGTGCTTCGATTTTTTTATTATTATTATTTTTTTTATTTATTTATTTTTTATTATTATTATTTATTTATTTATTTATTATTTATTTTTTTATTATTTATTTATTTATTTATTTATTTATTTATTTAATTTTTTATTTTCCCACAGTCCAAAGACGTGCAGTACAGGTGAACTAAATAAGCTAAATTCATTCTGGTTAATTCCACTGCGGTAGGGGTGTGAAACTACACTGGTCTCACAGTTTGGTCCGGTTACGATTATCATGCCATCGATTTGGTTCAATTCGATATCTTGGTGCATCACGGTGCATTGACGATGCTTTCCATACATAATTAGATTTTTTTCTTCACAACCCAATACATTTTTTATTAAAATCTATAAATATATGAATATTTATATATTATTTGTTATACAATTTTGTCCTTTAATACAAGCAGTATGATAAATGAACTATACCTTTAATTTTACCTGCTCAAAGACGCTTTTTGAACAATACATGCACAGAAGACAGCATGAACATCATTATAGCAAATAAACTAATATAAATATTTTTACCTGTTTTCTGAGTACTGTCAAACTAGGTCTTATACCCTTATGATTGGTTATTGTCTTCACCCGCTCAACAGAAAGGGCTGTGATTGGCTTTAGAAACGAAATCGCTGTTCACCGATGAGTGACGCGGGAAGAATAGCTGCAGTTACAGTCTGTATGCACATAATACGCGGTTATCCCAGGTAAGCCATAATAGACACAGTGGCGAAAACTTGCACCTCAGGCACACTCGTGTCTGGATCCACAAGTATCGCTTTAACAGCCGAGAGGAGAGGAAAAATCACCTCACGAACATGCCAGTGGGTCAAATGTCCAAAGTTAAAAAGAGAGGCAGAGATGGATTTTCACAGCATTTTTCCCTGATACTGAAATAGCGGCTCATGTGCTGTGCCTTCTTCAGTGTCAGTGACTTTTCATCAAACTCACAGGCAGTTAAACTGTGCAAAATTATCTACCTTAAGTAGCATGAGCGTTTTATTTACTCGCCCTCGCCTCCTTCGCCATAGTATTCTACTGTGACATAGCGCATAGAAGATAAATGTGGTCAGTACGAAATAACCAGTTATGATCTATTACTTAACCGACATCGAATTGTCCCCATCTGCATTGCGGTGCAACAATTAATTTTGACACCCCTACACTGCGGCTACCCCTGATAAATAAAGGAACTAAGCCAAAAGAAAATAAATGAATGATTAAATTGATTGATTCTGGTCTGGTTGATTGATTCATGATTGATTGGGAGAAATGGTCCTGCCCAACGAAGCCTGAGCCACTTTCATCAATTGGTGAAGTTTGTTCCTCGCCAGTGTTGCCACTGGTCTGCTTGGTTTGGGATGATAGATTTGCTCTTTAGTGTTTGGACTTTCAGCAGTGCAGTTTAAACCACACTGAACTCACCTTCTACTCTGAAAACTGGACTGACACAGAACTTTTTTACCAGAACTTCTGCGTTAAGCTGCTTTGACACAATCTACATTGTAAAAGTGGTATAGAAATGGAGTTGAATCGAGTTGATTGATTTGTTTGACTGCAATTTTGACTGATTAGTTGATTGAAAGGTTGATTGAATTGACTTGTTTTCCTAAAATTATTGTTAAATAATTTATAAAATTGTTAAATACACTTTCGATAGATGGATAGATGGTTAGATAGATGGATGAATGGATGGATGGATAGATAGACGGATGGATTCTGTAGATAAATCCGATCATCAAATCTAAATTAATTTAGCGTTCTAATTTTATAATTTAATCACTGGTAAAAATAGACTGAAAAATAAAACTGAACAAGTCATCTAACACTTGTGAAATTGTGTGTGTGTGTGCGTTTGTGTGTGTGCGTTTGTGTGTGTATAGATGGATAGAATATATAAATACAAGTCTTGAAATATACTGTAGATTTCTTACAAAGTGAAATCTGACATTTTATTGTGATGCATTCAATATTTAAAAGGCTTACAGGTGTTTGTCTGGAGTTGATATGAATTTACCTCTTAACCCTTGGAGTGTCACAGGAGAACAGAAGCAATTATTCTAACAAAGACCAAAAACTGGCCCTCATCATTCTAGGTTATGGATAAATAAGAAGTGTGTTCATGCCATGGCCACAACGAACAGCAATCACATCTGCTGATGAAACTCAATCAATCTCATCCATTTTTAGAATGACGTGCGAACACTCCCCTGCAGTTTACTAATTAGCAGAAATTGTGGATTTGGATGCATCTAGCGGCGTTGCATACTGCTGCGAAAGCTTCTGACATATTCGACAAATTACTAATTTACACTTACGTGAGTTTTCCAGCAAGATCAAATTCATCGCTTTTTGGATGTGGAAAGAGATAATGGCTGTTCCCTGGGGCAAAGGATTGCTATTATAATTAGGGGGTTATTAACGTTTCTTACTAAATAGAAATGTATCGCAGCACGGCTAATTCAACTGCCTGCATTTAACAACTGTCTTTTATTAATCCAAATATTTATTTACTGCCTTTCTCAGAGATTGTCAACTTTTTAATAGACAGACATAACTGAGAGTCACGAGAAGCAGACCAAAGAGACAAACACACACACTTTATAGAGTGGGTGATGGAAATAATACTGTGAGTTTTAATTGGAATTTGAAAGCACAGATGGAGGAGATGATGCAGAGACTCAATGGGAATAAGTTCCAGAGTTTTTATTTATTCATGTCATTCTGAAGTTCAGATTCAAACAGATTCAAAAATTTTCATTCAGCATTACAACAAATCAGCCTTAAGCATGACTGGCATTTTGGTTAAACGATTGGCCATATTTAGTTGACGTGTTTAATTTTAATTATAGTGTTTTTTTGTTTTGTTTTTTACAGCACTGTACTGTACTTAAATCTGATGTATTTAGAATGTTAGAATAAAGTATATTTTACATCAATTTTTGCAATTGCCACATCACTAACCACACTTTTATTAATCTTACAGTGTTTCAGTATTTATGGCGCTAACTTTAATGGAAAAAACTCACTCACTTCGATTGAATGGGCTTTATCAGTGGTTATTAGCTGAAAAATATGGGCCAGTAGGGGCCTTCTGCTATACTGATAGGGAAAACTCTATCTTCTGTTATTACATTACTGTGATGGTTGGGGTAAGGGTAGATGTTAATAAAATACAATTAATGGGAAATGTAATAAATAATATAAATAATTCTCGTTAACTTGATCTATAGCTGATTTACAATGTGGATGGATGATAACAGCCTTCTGAGCCTACCAATAGGCACAGAAGGCCCCTACTGACCCATATCTATCAACCATATCAGACCCCTTCGATCGAGTGATAACATTCGAATTGGCTGAAAAACATAGTAACCTGTTGATAAGAAACTGTTAATTTGCAGCCTTGTTTGAAACCTCAAATCTGCAGTGTTTGTAGCCTTACCTTGTTGTCTGTCTCTGTAGACTTCATTTTTGGATTTCATTTCTGTTAGCAAATCTAAATTAATTTTCCCAAGTTCACTTGGGAAAACATTGTTTGCCTGGACACACCAAAAAGGAAAAGAATATAAAAGTAAAAGTATATTTATTATGCTTATATGTTTATAACTATTGTTATTAACATATAACATTGATTAAAAAATAAAATAAAAATAATAATATGTATAATCAATGTTATATGTTAATCTTACATCTCCATATTTGACATTTACCCCTTAAATTGATTTCCAAGACTTATTTTTTTACTATAGAAAGTGCTTTTTTTTTCTAATTTTATTAAATTTATGACTTGTCAACTTATGTCTTAAATTGTGTTAATACATTTACTGAAAACAATGATAAAACTATATAGTATATAAACTTGCGCAATCATTTATAACTTTATTACCTTATGAAATAACATTTATTTTAGATAAAATTTAGATTTTTTTTTTTTTTCTCAATTTTAATTAATGGTGATGTCACACCAAAGGACAACAAAACTTAACAATTACAGTATATGATTGTTGTTACTGGAAACATCATATATTAAGAAAAATAAGCCTTCCTAAAGATGATACAAAAACAAATAATACAAGAAGGGTCTTTCAGAAAGTGGTCATCTGATTTTAAACGTATGCATCCAATAAGTGTAAATCCTGGCTCTAAAAATGAATGCTCTAAGGAGAACTGGGTGTCAACTGTGATGAGGTGGGCCTTTAAGCAGGGGAAAGAAGATCAAACCTGGTATCTGGCTATAGCCTGTCTGTCGCACTCTTACTTAGACCTGAAACGTGCTCAATCCAAACCCAGCATCCCTCATGAGAATTGACTGGCACACTACCATTTAGAACGTACTCTGCAACACTACATTTCAATTTTTTTTTTATCTCCAATAACTGAACCCACATGTATGGCAGTTCATATTATATTTACCTGCAAAGTGTGTATTCAGTGTTGTTTGTTCATTCTGTTGTACTTAAACCTTAAAATAAAAGTATTTAAAAAAGATATATTCCTGTATGGATGACAGTGAAAAATGCAACCTCATGTAAACAACCCATATAAAAAAATAACACACACACACACACACACACACACACACACACACACACACATTAATAATCAGTGTTATGACCCCTTTAAATTCTTTCACACTATAAATTAAGCTACA
Organism: Danio aesculapii; assembly: GCF_903798145.1. Lineage (NCBI taxonomy): Eukaryota > Metazoa > Chordata > Actinopteri > Cypriniformes > Danionidae > Danio > Danio aesculapii. The sequence goes on along the minus strand of NC_079443.1, from coordinate 30,289,830 downwards.
CGTATTTGGAACATCAGGGGTAAATAATGGTAGAATGCATAAACAGTCCCTTTAGTGAAGGTAAAGTAATTTTAGATAGACAAAGACTTGGAATGAACTCTTGGAATGAAATTGCTGTTGTGCAGTTGATGGCCATAAAATGAGCCAACATCCGCTGGGCATATGATGGAAACGCAGGTTTCCTGAACAAATAGCAAAAAACAAATAAATCACAAAGAAAATACACTGAAACAGAAATACACTGACAATATTTCACTAAAAGAGCAAGCCTGTCATATCAAGTTCCCAAAATAAGAGAAGTAAAAGTAGAGGGGCACTAGCTAACCAACTATAATAAATAAACAATTAACACTCTCTTGTTGCAGAGCTCTTGTGTGCACTTCTTAAAATTGTTTAATTTCTTTTTACATATTACCACATTTGGTTGCTTTTCTATTTTTCGAGTTTGCTTTTTCCAAAGATATTAATTTAATTTCCTTTATTTTCCATGAAGGTCCTTTTGAGATTAACATAAATCTCTTCTTCCGGGGAGTCCTGGCCAAGATAACCTCATAAAAACATTTTTCACATTTAGCCCACCTTTAAGACAACTAAGACGTACAAAACATATCCAAGACACAGGGGTCATACATCAACCTCTTAGGTAAAACAATAACAAATCTCATTCAGTTCACGTTTCAATAAATTCTTCAAAATTGACAAAGAAGGAATTACATGTAAATGTGTAAGATTTAGAAAGTTATCCCATCCCTATATGTATATGTATATATATGTATGTGTGTGTGTGTATATATATATATATATATATATATATATATATATATATATATATATATATATATATATATATATATATATATATATATATATATATATATATATATAAATATAAATATATAAAACCGTTAAAATTAGGAGCTTTACAGGTCTAAGCATGTGTTGTCCTGTTCTTATCTGTTTGATGAAAATGACCCTGTGAAAATATGGATATGAACATATACAGTAAAGAAGAGTTTGTGTTGAAAGTTTTCAAAAAGAAACTGTAAGGTTTCTGTGAAGATTTACACTAATGAGGTGTATTCTGGTGCAGGGCATGAATGCTTCAGCTGGGAAGCGATAGGAAAAAAAACTAAGGGCATTAGACAAAACAACTCAAAGAAAAATCCTCTGAACTCATTTCACAACATGTGACATTTTCAAACAATTCAGGCAACTCTGAGCCATTTTAAATCTGTCCTAATTGGGCCACCTCTAAATTAGTGGAGCTTTTTTTGTAAAAACTGATTTGTTCTGGTAGAGACAGATATGACATACTGTCACATCCTCGGCTCGTTCCTGCTGCTCCAATCACCAGTCTCCCTCACCATCTTGTTCCCTCAGCTCCAATCATCGCTCTCCTTCACCAGCCACCTCTCATCATACCTGTGCACACTCGCCTGAATTCTAATTAGACTCACCTGCACCATTAATCACAGTCCCGCATAAAGCTGCGATCACACTTGACTTTTCTTCCCATAGACTTCCATTCATACGCACCCGAATGCGTCAGACCGGAAACGCAGGGTCATGCGTTAAGTTTCGCAGTTGGTGCAAAGTTCAAGCTTGGTGAACTCTGATCTGCAAAATTGCATCACTTGACTGCATGAGACCAATCAAGGAACAAAACAGGACCTCTCTGGACAGAAACTTAAAACATGGAGCAAATCGCTGGCTTTTTTAATGTCTAAACAACTTATTTAATCCCGCCCCTTTTCAACGTGGAGTACGACAGAAATTTGCACACACAAAGCCCAGTGTGACCGCAGCTTAAAGCCATTCAGTGGCTGGAATCGATGTCAGAAGGTTCACCTCACCTCCTCCCTGGTTCGTTTTCTTCCATGGGTGTTTCCCTTCTCCTATAGACGTTTCTCCTAAACCTGTGAATGCACAAGCTGTGATTAAGGGAGTGACTTTATACTCTGGTGGTTGCATGAAGATCTTGTTTACAACTGGTTATATAAGTCTGCTCCATCCAAGAATATCACTTGCCTGCTTATCCTATTGAACTTTCCACATAGTTTTGAATAAATTGATGAAAAGAGATAACCATCCTTGTCTTGTTTGTGTGACCGTGACATCCCCTATACTTGAGTTTTTTTTTTTCTTCACACATTCATTTTCCCAGTGCTGCTGCTTTTACCAGCCATACACAAAGTCATTGACTTAAGACTGTTGGGAAGGAAGATGCTCTGTGCCAGATAGATGCTACAGTGCTGCCAATACTTGATTTGTACTGGAGCGATTTACACCCCAAACAGCAGAAGCTCAAATTGCGAGACGAGACTTCATTTATTTATTTATTTTTTTTTAGATTTTCATCATTCAAATTTGAACAAAATGTAAATTTAAGAATTGTAAAAAGACAGCATAACATACAGTAGCCTGCAAATGACAGTTTTTGTGTGGTGTCACACCATTATAGGCATGTCTATTTAAAGGGCAAAACAAAGCTCAGATTAAATGACTCTTTATTCCTCTAGTTTTCCCTCTAAACTTATACACAATAGTAATAACACATAATACACAACCTTGGCTTTTCTGTTAAGTTGCAGTAAAAAAAAAAACGCAAGTTGCGGGTTGTGGATTTTATTTATTTTTTCATGTGACAGGTGTTTTATTTGCATCTATCGCTGTTTTTTCGAAAGCATGTTAGAATACATTTGTAATGCATCAAGGATTAGAGTCAATATAATTATTATTATTACAATTTTTATTTATTATAAATTGTTCATTTTATTTATTATTGCTATTTATATAAATATATTTTTTATTTTGTTGTAAATAGGTGGTGCAGTGGGTAGTACCATCACCTCACAGCAAGAAGGTTGCTGGTTCGAGCCTTGGCTGGGTCAATTAGCATTTCTGTGTGGAGTTTGCATGTTCTCCCAGTGTTGGCGTGGGTTTCCCCCGGGTGCTCCAGTTTCCCCCACAAGTCCAAAGACATGTGCTATACTGTAGGTGAATTGGGTAAGCTAAATTGTCCGTAGTGAATGTGTGTGAATGGGATTGTATGGGTGTTTCCCAGTGATGGGATGCAGCTGGTAGGGAATCTGCTGCGTAAAACATATACTGGATAAGTTGGCGGTTCATTCTGCTGTGACGACCCCTGATTAATAAAGGGACTAAGCTGAAAAGAAAATGAATGTATCAATTGTTGTAAATATATGGCTGCTTTGTGACCAATTTTTTTTTTTTTGTCTTTGCCTTAGACTCAAAGTGGTCTCGATTAGGCATGGGCTGGTTTAAGTTTCTGATGCTATGATAATCTTGGAATAAGGTTACTGCTCTAAAATAAGTTCTTTTTAAATGTCTGGGTAAAAAAAAAAAAAAAAAAAACATTTTTCCTTATTGAACACTATTTATTTTATGTTAAGAAAATTGATATTTTGGAGCAGTAAACATGTCAGGCTAAATGGTTTCAAAAACAGACTTTTGTACGAAACATAAAAATACATAAAAAAACGTACATAGTCTTTGGGAACGTTATAACAGAACATTTTAGACCTTGACTTTTTCAAACCACGGTAAACCTTGAAACCGGTTATCGTCCTTGCCTAGTCTCGATTTAACATGTTGTGGGCTTATTTCTTGAGTTAATAGTTCAAAATGATTTAAATAAATCCACAAACATAGGGCTTGAGTTTAAACTTTGCGAGAGTTTTGCAAAAATGCTCATTGGGCCATCAGAAACAGCATCCCTTATTATATCACCACCAAAATATTACAGCATAGGCCTCCATCTTTGTCTCTAACCAATGACCAACAGATCTCGGTTTTGATCTTCAGGGATTTCATCAGGATGCTGACAGTGTCATTATTGATCCACTGCAAGCCTTCTTCCGCTCCCTCACCTGTAAAGATTATACCTGTGCATGACCTTCAGGCCACTGCTGAGCTACGGGCTTTTGTTTCTCCGTGTCAGTCTGCCAAAGACATTTATCAAGTCATTCTTCATTCATCTGCTTCAAGCAAGTATCAGTAACTGTCTTTTTACAGTAACTCACTATTTCTGCTATTTGTTACCAATGATGAGCAAATAAAATCTGATTTGTTGAATAATTCTTTTATTCTGATTGACATCAAGTGTGAATTTTGACAGATTGAGCTTCGAGTCCAATTACACATGGATTATTTGGGTCTGTGTAAATGCAGCTGCAGTATGTTATTACATTCAAAGGACTTGTTCAATCAAAAATGAAAATTCTGTCTATGTTTACTCACTCTTCTATTCTTCCAAACTAGTTTATATTTTCAAGAATCTTGAAAACCTCTAATGTCATTTTTTTTTGTCTTGTGAGAGGTAAAGGTTCATGACTTGAAACAAAATGAAACTTGAAATAAAACAGCACCTGCTGGGCATACATAATTCTTATTTAGTTTCTGTAACACACAATACTAACAACAGAGTTGGGAATCCAAATGCAGTGTCTTTTTTTACAAGAGTAGTCAGTTAGGCAATGGTCAAACACAGGAGCAAACGGGAACATACAAGCCAATCCAAAAGTAGTCGAGTCACAGGTGAAGAGATCGGTTCAGGTGGCTAACAGCAAAGATCAATAAACAAAGCGAGGGTCTCGAAACACGGCAAGGAAAACAAAACAATGAAACTGCTTTGTGTTGCTATAGGTTAACAAGACTAAGCAATGTGAATGAGAAAGTGAAGTGTATAAAGTGCTCAGCATAAATAAGTACACCCCTCACAATTTTTTTTTTTAATTTAAAAAAAAAAAAAAATAGGAAGCTATACAATATTATATTTGTGCATATAAATTAGATTAGTCAGTACTGAAGCCAAATATGAAGCTTATCTAACAAAATAACTAAATTAGTACACCCAAATATATATGTTATAGAAAAATATTGAATACAAATTTAAAAAAGAGAAAAAATCAAGAGAAGCAAGAACATGTAAAAATTTAGTTGAAATTTTGTAGGTTGTAATTTATTTATTTTTTTGCAATATTTTACATGAATTTAATTGTATTATCTTTTAATTTATAAATATGTTTGGTGAATGAAATATTATTTTAATAAATCTATCTGTTTAATAAATCTGTTTTGTTTAAATGCACCAAAACACATTGCCTATATTCACTGAGAAATTGAGAAAAATATTCATTTTCAAAATGGGGTGTACTCAAAGAAGTTGTTATGAGTGGCAACGAGCTACAGCGGTGTCTGTGTTTGATTGTCCAGATTATTGTCAGCTGCTGCAGGTGTTGATGGGTGCTAAGAGTTCTGGGAGTTGTAGTTCTGCAGACATACCGGAATGAATCTCCAGTGTTGATAACACTGGCTATCGTGACAGTTTCATTTCAAATTCTTAAAGGGCCTTCAGTATTTCCAAACAGATAGCACTAAAAGGCTGAAAACTACAGTACGAATGGATGTCATGGATTCTGACATTATAAAAAATAGATTCGTGTAATATCTTGAATGTTTTTTATTTTTTTATTTCAAGGTTTATTCAGGATAAGGTTTCAAATCTAAAAATAGAATATGAATATAAAATCATTGTCTGCAAAAGGATCCATCTCATGTTGTAATTGCATCCGATGAGCAGGCTTTTATGAATTTTAAACAAAGCTGAGATTGCACTCCCAACAACTCCTTTCAAGGTGGTGCATGTTGTGAAGCTCATTATTTCACTTCCATAGAAAGGAAATGATTCTTTGTTCAAGCAGAAACAGAAGATAGTCTTAAGAATCTCCTGGAATTTCAGCTTCCTTGCACTCATTTAAATGTAAATCCTTTATGTTTAGGAAAAAAAGTAACAAATCTGAAAAACTGCAACAGTGCCACAAAGAACGTGAATTTTCCAGGGTGGAAAGTTCTGGTCTTGACAGATTTTTTTGGCCGATTACTGGGCATGAATGCAAAGAGTATATTCAGCAAAAGCAAATACAGGATCACAACAAAAAGAGCAATAAATATGTAAATATGTTCTTTGAGCAGCCTTATATTTACAACAAAGTGGGATAGAGCATCTTCAGAAATGGATTTGATTATCCATTGAACAATTCTCTCCAATTTCTTGTTTGCATATCACTGGTGATGATTAATGTTGAGGAGTTTGAATTGGGACATTTGAATAGATCCTAGGGGCATCAAATGTTTCTTTTTTGTTTGTGACTGATATACATGTAATGATCTCCACATGAGACCATAAGTAATTGAACTGAGATTGCTATATCGAACTTCCTCTTAGTCCTGACAGAAGAATTAAACTGATTTGTTCCCTGTCATAATCCCTGATGTGACTTTTATTCGCATAACATCTCATAAGTGTAATATAGGCCGGCTTTCATTAAATATTTTCAGCCACTTTTGGATCAAGTCAAATACATATTTAACAGCTCAGGGAAAACTGAATATGTGCTCAGTCTCTGAAATGGTTAAGCGGCGGCCTGTCACTGCCTCTTCAAAGAGATTGAATCCAAGTGATAAGAGTTATGCTGAAATCCTCCACGGCTCCTCTGAATAACTAGTGTGCTGTGCAAGATAGTCTGTTGGCGTTTTGCTCCACATGGATTTTTTTTTTTTTTTAATGAAACGGTTAACCACATTCTGTTTAATTTTCTAATAAAAAAAATTGAATTTGAATAAATTGAATTTATAGGAAGTTTTCACATTTGTTTATTAAGATATTGAGTAGAAAATATGTAGCTAAATAAGATAAAGTTGAAAATATGTAGCTAAATAAGCAACATTTGGGAGTTGTATTTACAAGCTGGTGTTTCAGCACCATGGACAGTTCCAGCACACAGCTTGTTATTGCAATGCAGCTTTCTAAACCCTAATATAGTGATTTTACTTTTCAGTCATTTAGAAAAATCCTCTCTGGGGTTTGAAGTGTGCCACAGAAGATCTTTAACCATTAAATTTTACAGCACATCTCTGATCTCATGTATAGCCAGCAGTGCCTCAGAAGAGAAACTCCCTTGAGATGGATGCAGTTCTGAGTAGTTCCCGGCTTCTTTGAAGAATATCGGTTACAGTAATCATACAGAACCGGGGTCAGCAATCTATGGCATGAATGCTGATATGTTCCAGGGCCCCCACACAAGTCTTTTTGACTTTAGAAAATAAGCATAACAGTGATTTAGAGCAGCTTTTAGTATTGTAGTAAATACCCATAGTGAAAAGTATAGAGGAGTAACATGTCTAAAACCTTTTTTGGTTCTACATACAGCACTTTAATGCTATTTTTCGCTTTTAGAGTATATGTTAATAGTAATCTATTGAAGTACTTTACTGAATCAGTTATATCTGTAGTTTAGGACTAACGCCGATTACAAGAGATTCAGACAAAAATAGAAATTTTTTTAAAGATGAAACCTGACAATCTATGCATACCACCCAACATAACATTAGTCACTAACTTGTTTATTTGATAATAGTGCAGATTCGTAATTTTAATTGGGTATATGCACAGCTAGTGTTTTTCAGCCTCCGATAAACTTGCGGTGAAGTCTTAATGTGACTATTTTCAATTTCATAAGGTTCCTTTTACAGCATCGATGTTGTAATGTCATTAAAATACATTGTTAAATAGACAAACCTTCATTTAGTTGTTCAAGCGTGAAACGAGATGTGTAACCTCTAGCACTGTCAGGATCAAGATAGCGCAGAAACTCTATTAAAAATACTGGTGTAAAATAAACGGTCATTTTAAAGACATGGCAGGAGAAATGGAATATAATGCAGTGCCTCTTGTCTGGTCTGAGACCCACTTCATATCTTATCTATCAGACAGTGATGATCATTGATTTTTAAAGAAATCAGACATTTAAATGCCAATTTTATAATGGAAAAACAGTTTGCCGGAAGTGCTAAGGCTGGCTCACTGAAATTAAAAACCTGTGGTCATATACCCCTTTCCATGTTCAAATTTGACTTTGAATATCCATTTAGAAAATCTGATATACAGTATACATTAAAAAATGAGTGACAACTTAATTGTTTAATGTTCAATGCACTTAAATTTACATTAACTTAATTCCTTTTAACACAAATTGATTGTGTGGAACCCAGCATTTTTTACAGTGTAGGCTAGCAATATATACAAATTACATACAGTATATGACATACAAGTTCATGTTATGGATTTGTCATATATGCAAACATATATTAAAAATTGTCTCTTTCCATATATATTTTTTTTATTTATCTTCAGCGTTTATATATTTAATTGCGTTTATAGCAAACTAGCACAAGCTACCTGTCAATTAAATACATGTCCAACGGGTTGAGAATTATTTTGCTGAGGAAAAAGACTGCATTTTTTTTCCTTTAATTAAATTAAGAGAAAATCTGCTACAGTATATGTACCAACTTAACCACCCCAAAGTCATTCTCACATATTTCTTGTGTTCCAGTTAAGTACAAGCTTATTTATACAAGAATGTTATAATAATTTTGTGCTTAAAATTAATAAGCTTCTTTAATCCAGTGTTTCCCAACCCTGTTCCTGGAGGCACACCAACAGAACATATTTTGGATGTCTCCCTTATCTCACTCATTCACTTCAGGTTTTGGAGTCTCTTCTAATCTTCTGGTGAGTTGATTCAGATGTGTTGGATTAGGGAGAGCTTGAAAATGTGTACTGTTGGTGTGCCTTCAGGAACAGGGTTGGGAAACACTGCTTTAATCGCCTTGCCTTTTGTTCCCTGGATCAAAACGCAAGAATGTAATGCCTTGTTTACTCATAGGTTTGTACAATTTTCAGTGAACCTAAAATATAATAACTCAGTTTATCCAAACTTACAATATATATGGTGGGTAATTATTCCAGTTTAATAATAGGAATCGAAAGAGATCATTAGTGACATTAAATAAATTGCAAATGATCAGACGACACTATGGATCAGTTAACCACTTAATTTAAAGTTGAAGATGTTATTTTTCTTCTTGATTATTATCTCCGTACTTTTCTCTAAAGTAGCCCACTCTTTGAAGACATTGCGTTGATTAATACTGCTACTATGTTGCTTTGTTTAGAGATGAGCGGAAGAAAAAAATAGTTCCTATCCAACACAACAGTTTGCTAAAATGATTGTTTTTTTTTTCCATTTCAGAACAAATGATGTGTGTTTTTTTGCTGTAAAATAAAGAAGGCACAAATTAAAGCACTTACTGGCGATGTTACTAGTGTAAAACGGATCAATCCTCGCTCAAACCGTGAGCATCACCATATTAATGATATTTCAGGATCGATCCGCCCATCCATAGTGAGAGAGAGAGAGACTGTATGAGTGTGACTGGTGCAGAGTCTCCCTCTCATTCAAGTGCCTGTTTCACTCACGTTGAGTCAGTCAGCAGAAGTGGTCGAGGGATTTCATCGTGGACTAACTTAGATTGCAAACTTTTGAAGCTGCTTTTAAGTTCATGTGAAAGAGATGTGAGCGCCTTTGAACTTTGTAAAAGAGCGACATCGCGTGAATCTGCGCTTTGTGTTAGACACCGAAGAAAAGATTTCAGGGAGATTTAACGATGTTTTTCACCGATGGCATGAGCAGATCATGGTCGCCCGCGGTTGTGAGGAGATACATAAGGTCTTAAAGGAAGAATATTGCTTGCTATATCGACGGCATTACCTCAGAAACATGAGGGATTGTCTCTTGTGGAACTTCGTCAAAGTGATTCTGTTCTGGACGTTAGCTGACGCTCAGGTAAGACTTAAGGTCTGTAGAAGGTTTACATTAATTGCATATTTCATTCTCCGCGTGGATTCATTTGGTAGACTTATAGTCTTAACATAGCCTAATAGAAAAGTTGGTCCCATCCCGTTTTATATGAAGTTGCCTTAATTTAATAATTTGGTATTTCACTTATTGCGTACGTTTTTACATAGCTTACTTAGCCTATATTAAAGCATCAGCATGTAATTACATCTGTAACTACATTTTGAAATACAACACTGACCAATCCCTTACACCTTACGTTATGGTCCTTAACCCACCCTTAAGCCTACTTTTACCATCAAAGCTGCCCCAACCATATCCGTATCTCACCTCAATAGCACCAGAAGTGTTGTGCAATATAATGCGAGCACAATAAGTACAATGCACTTGTTTATTTAATGTAAGGTTAAAGGCATTTGATTTTAAGCGTGAGCAAAATGACCGAACACAACTTAGACCATTAGGTCCAGGTGTTTTATACAAGCTTTTGTGCAATTATTGTAGCTAGTTTACGGTGAATCATAATTGCAAACAATTTATTGTTTACTGACTCGATTTGATTGAACACATTTAGGCCATTTTATATATATTTTAAACACTTCTACATTTTAGATACTTATAATCTATTTAAATGTTTGTGTGTGTGTTTTACATATAAAATATTACATGATTCTTTTGTTTTATTTAACCGAGGTTACTGTGAAATAAAATGTGCATGTTTTTTGCTGGTGTGTAGACTTAAAACTAGTTGATTTTTTGTAGATGTGACCATGCAGTTGCAATCCAATGCAATTAGATACTGACAGATCTATGATTAACTTTAAAATGCAAGTGCATTGCCAACTACTGTACATGTTTCCTGCATGAAATTCTTAACTCTCCATTCCTCCATTCTAGTGGAGGTTTTAGATGCAAGCTTTGTGCGTTTTTCAGCCCTTATTAATTTAATAATCTTGGTTATACTTAGTTGCTGCTCTTTGCACTGTAGAAATGTCTTTTTGAGAATGTACTGTAAAAATATGGATAGTGTGGGAACATCTAAATTTCAGTCAAGACGAAAAACTTGACATGACTGAATCAACCTGATCATATTAGATGGAAATAAACCGTTTTATGCATAATTTCCTCTTTTAACAGTGAATATGGAATACATATGTGAGCATTTTTCCCCAATATACTGCATGTTTTTTGTGCATTGTTCCCTCATTTTCTGTAACTGGTGATCATTGAGCAGTAAATGCAGTCACTTAAGTGAGCAGATGTCTTCTGGGTAAAATAACACAACACACTTGAGTGGTTTGTGGTTTTATTTATACATTAATGAACCAAATAAATTGTGTATTGCTTTACTGGATGATTACTGTGTCATAAATACCTATGAGGTTGTGCCACTATACTGCCACTTCAATCAGTCTGATCTAATCAGTATACCATGTGCGCTTTGAAAAAAATGTTGCACATTCATGATCTAAGCTATCACAATTCTGCAGTAATCATCACAGCATGATTTAACAGGGAATGCTTTGAGAGATTTGTTTGTTTGTCGTAAGTGTTAGCTTGGTTGTTTTACAGGTCACATGCTTCTGATGTTAATGAGTTATTACTTTCAAACATCAGAAACGTAGTGCCACTACGCTGCCAACAAATTACCATAACAAATGAGCATATAAAAACCTCAAAGAAAACATTTTTCCATTTTGAACTCTAAAAATAGATCAGTCCACAAATATGTTTATGGACAAATATACTGAAGATTATGCAGAACAACAAAGCCAGAGTGTTAGCTTTAGTGATTATGCTTGTTTTGGCAAAAGGGTTCAGGCTCGTCTTTCATAGGCTTTGTTTGTTGTAGTTTGTGTTTCACTGATAAAAAGGAAATGCAATTTTAAAATTGTGAAGGGGGTAGGCATGGTGGCTCAGTGGTTAGCATTGTCACCTCACAGCAAGAAGGTCACTGGTTCGTGCCCTGGCTGGGTCAGTTGGCATTTCTGTGTGGAGTTTGCATGTTTTCCCCGTGTTGGCATAGGTTTCCTCCGGGTCCTCCGGTTTCCTCTACAGCCCAAACACATGCGTTTTAAATCATTTGAATAAACTAAATCCATAGTAGGCCTGGGTGATTAATCGAAAAGTAATCAAAATTGCCATTCAGAACCCATAATCGATCTAATTTTTCTGGGTCAGTTTTTTTCAATTACTTTTCCTACTGTGTTTAAAGTGACCTCGCTCTGTTTAGACTTCTGCGTCGAGTGCAGCCTGTGGTCTGGCACAGGCTTCACACGGTTGCATAACCCTCACCGTGAGTGACGCCGAAGCTGAGCTCTCAAAAAATGTTACTACACATCACAATGACACACTCTGTGATTGGTCAGCTTGGTAGCGTTGATGAATGTGGGAGGCACGGAGAGGGCAAAAAAAATGAAATAAATGACATAATTGTTTATTAATTGTATTATTAATAATTTATTAATAGAGTTAAAATGTTCAATTAATCTCAATTTAGATTTTAGGCCAAATTTAGGCCCTAGTCCATAGTGTTTGGGTGTTTCCCAATACTGGGTTCCAGCTGGAAGGGCATCTGCTGCGCAAAATATATGCCAGTTCATTCCGCTGTGGCGAACTCTGAAAGAGACTAAGCCAAAGGAAAATGAATGAATGAATGCAGGAGGGTTTTTTATTGCACGTAATTAAAAATAAAATTCAATATCCTGATCTAATTTTTCTCAGCTAAATCTGAAGATCAATCTAAATACCTAGTATAAAATGTGCATATAGACATTATTATCTGAATGTGAAAACAAACTTACACTCAAAAATGACTTTTGCTGCTTGTTGAAACTACTTATTTAAAATGAGTAGAAACAACAAATCTCAAGTTGTTTTAGAACAGCCTGTTTCTTATGTTGAATCCACTTAAGTTTGTAAAATGATTAAGTTAACTTAATCAAATTGTGTTGGGACAACATGAAGGAATTGTTTGGAATCCAGTATTTTTACAGTGTATATCCAGATGTGCATAAATGTCCCAAAAACAAGATTTAACTCGGTGACAAATTAACAATGTAGATGAGAAGGATGAACATTATAGAAACTGCAAAATTGAGGCTGTTAAACCATTGGACAAGAAATGCTCAATGGGGCAAAATACAGGTAGAGAAGGGAAGATTGTTAAAATTATGGTAAAACATTAGAAGTTAAACCACAAGGAATTGTTTAAAATCTCTTGCCACCATTTTTTCAAAAGTTTTAATGTATCAAGTTAGAAAATTCTGAAACATGTTCCCTACCTAACAATTATCACAAGCTGATGTGTCATAAAATAGTTGAAGACTGGTTTTATGGACAGATAAGGTGACAGTGACTCTTTTGAGGTACGAGGAGGCAAGGAAATCATTTTTGTGAGGCTGATGCTGACAATGAACAAGACAGACCTTTCAGGGGAGGACATGATGTTTAAAAGAACTTTCAAACCTTACTGCCATGTTCTGGACTAGAGGAAATGCTGCTGGTCATTCAATCTTAAATCTTACAAATGCTTTTTATAAGAAAGAAAATGTAGTCTTCATCTATTTTATAATTTAATTCTTCTTAATTGAGAGTCATGCTTCACGATTCTTTAGCTTGTACTCCAATTAGACTGCAGATTGGGAAAGACTGTATTTCAAACTTCTTGAGGTCATTTAATGTTTTTGGATGTTTAAGTGGGAGTTAGACGTTTCATTTGTAGGTGAAACATCCATTTGTCATCATACACTCATCCTCCTCTTGTTCTAAAGCTGTTTGAGTTTCTATCTTCTGTAAGATAAAAAAACCGCTATTAATATTAAGTAACAGCTTGGTATTAGAGTAACAGTATTTTTGGTTTCTACTATGTTAGTGGCTGTTTTTTTACAACATTCGTCTGAATATCTTCTCTGTGTTTAACAGAAGGAAGAAATTGCTAAAAGTTTAGAACCACCATGTGTGATTAAATAGGAAGTTTTCTTTTTTTTGTGAACCGTGTCTTTAAATCTTGTTTTTGTGTCATTTTATCTGCAAAAGGAAACCTGCTTAATTATGAACATACTGCATTTTAATTTTCAGTCTTCATTAAAACATAATTGATTAATCACTTATAAATGATTAAATATACCATTTGTAGAATTTAAGTCTAATATGGTTTGGAATTGGTATGTAGTTTGGAAATAATATGATCAAAATATCAACTTGCTAATTATACACAAACTATATTTTTCAAAGAGTCGGGATTTATTTAAGATTCAGGGTTTCTAAATTTGTCCTTTCCATGCTGCTCTGATTGGCCCAGGCTACAATTATTATTCAACCACACAAACACCCATTATTGTGCCAATTTTACCTCATCATTTGAGCCCGAGTCTGATGATGAAAAATTGGAAGAATTAGCTGATAATGTTGAACCTTCATCACCATAACAACTTGGATAGGATGCTTCTTAGTCATAGGTTTGACAAATAATCGATCAAGCTTATGAATGGTCAATCAGATGCTTTCATATTAGTTACTGGTGAAAATGCTGGAGTTTTGTTTAGTTCATAAGTGTTCGGTGAATTCTGCACTCTTTCAAATTCAGTCATACTCATAAGCAACAAGTGCAGATGCGGTGAGAAGAGACTCATTTCACAGCTTCTGTGATTTATAATGGATTTTTTTTCTGTGGAAGTGGACTAGTCACAGTAGAAAAATCTTTTATCTTAACAATAAATGCTTTTTGTCAGGACAATGAGAACACAAACCAACAAAACTGTTTGAGGGTAGGTCAGAGTACATATTTTATTACAGGATGCCATTGAAGACTAAGTAAAGTTTATTTCTAAACTAACTTCGAGAGAATCACGTGCTTATAACACACAGCGGGTCCTGCATTAGCTATCATATGATTTACCAATCAGGTGAGTTCAAACGTACATAACCAGATTTTGGGTTGTCACTGTGGCGCAGTGGGTAATACGATCACCTCACAGCAAGAACGTGACTGGTTGGCATTTCTGTGTTGAGTTTGCATGTTCTCTACGTGTTCACGTGGGTTTCCTCGGAGTGCTCTGGTATCCCCCACAGTCCAAAGACATTTGCTATAGGTAAATTGGATAAGCTAAATTGCCCGTAGTGTATGTGTGTGATTGAGAGTGTTTAGATGTTTCACAGTGATTGGTTGTGGCTGAAAGGGCATCTGCTGCGTAAAACATATGCTGGATAAGTTGGCGGTTCATTCCGCTGTGGCGACCCCAGATTAACAAACTAAGTCAAAAGAAAATGAATTAAAAAACAGATTTCCTTACCATCTTCTTTCTTGAAGAGTACCCCCATCCACTCCCACCTCATCTACTATCTTAATCTAGGACAGGGTGGCGCGGTGGCTCAGTGGTTAGCACCCACAGCAAGAAGGTCGCCGTTTCGATTTCCGGCTGAGTCAGTTGGTATTCCCTGTGCTCGCGTGGGTTTCTCCCGGGTACTCCGATTTTCTTCCCACAGTCCAAAGACATGCAGTATAAATTAATTAAACAAAATTGGCACAGTATATGAGTGTTTTACTACTGGGCATTCACCCCATAAACGTATTCTGGTATAGTTGGCAGTTCATTCTGCCATGGCAACCCCTAAAAAAAAAGGAATAAGCCGAACGAACGAATTCAGGGGAGTTCTCGAGACCTACCTGAGCTCAGACTCCCCTCTCTTCCAATGAAACAGGAGGGAACCCCATGCACGGATCTTCTGAGCTCAGGGCTCTGTCCCGGGACAGCATGCCAAACATGCTTTATTATCAATCATCAGCTAAGTTTGAACTCTTGAAAGACAATTTGTTACAGATCCATGAAGGTCAGTTAAAGAAGTGATGGCAAGGTAAAGCAAGTTTATTTCTATAGCACATTTCATACACAATGGTAATTCAAAGTGCTTTACAAGTATAAGAAATTAAAAACAAAGAATAAAATGATTAAAAACTTATTAAAATGTTTTAAAGCAGGTTTTAAAGTGAAAACTAACATTTCTGGCGACTTATTTCAGCAGTTCAGTATCAGTTCATTCTCTTTGTTTTGCACTTAGATTTTTTTTTTACAACTTTACAGACCTGTTACTGTCACAATCACCACTAATCTAATCCTAGTAGATCAGTGATAAACACGCAGATTGCCATAGAACTACAAGTCCGGCATTATATAGACTTTTGGATGGTCTGTATGTACCTGTTTGCCCCCGTGTTGACTGTTGCTTGCATGACCAGTCTCCTAATAATCCCTGCATTTGGATCCACACCTCAGTTGTCAGTGTTCTATCAAATTACAGTTACATATACTAAAATAACAACATTATATATGCTACAATGTACAAATATCTGTAAATTAGCAGTTTTCTGTATTTTGTGATTCATGTTTTAATTAAAAATTTTTAATTAATTAATTAATTAATTAATTAATTAATTTATGCTTTTGAATTGCATTATGCGACCTTGATGTTTCTTTCAACAACTTTTAACCTCGAAAAGGAAAAAAGTGACATTTGTTAACATGTTTAATAGTTCATAGTTTAATAGTTCATAGTTTTAAGAGTTGTTGTAAATTACGCTACAAAAACCTTGTAATAAACTGCCAGTACATTTTCAGTTGTTTTACAGACTCATTTCAGTACAGTATATAATATTTCTTATAGATTATATTATTCAAACTACTAAAATGCCAATAAAAATCACTTTTTTAAACTGCAGAATTTAATTTTCTACATCAAAAGCAGAAATCAAGCTCCCATAATGCAATTTGGAAAGCTCTTGTGAGTCACAAAATACGGAAACTGTTAATTAACAGATCTTTTTTACAGTGTTTGTGAAAGAAAATGTTGGAAAAAAGCTAAATTGAGGGACTTTAAATCTGTTCATCACATGAAGCAATCATGTCTCTTTGAAAGACTTTGAATACACTGTTTTGTTTATTTGTAGTTATTTTTTTGATCTCATCACGAATGTTTTGAACATAGACTTTCAATAGAAAAATTTCAATATCTCAGAGTTCATAAAATGTTCTGAAGATAAATGGAAGTCGCACAGGCTTTAAATGACATGAGACTGAATCAATAATCACAGAATTTTTAGTTTGGGGGCAAAATAACCTTTTAAGGCTTAGACCAGGTAGAAGTATTGCACCTTTTTTCTTTACAATGCACATGTTTTTCTCTCAGTTCCCTGGCATGAATATCAACAGTAATGACCAAGTACAATGGGCTGCTTTTGTGCATAAGCATCAGTAATAAAGCAATGTTTATTTTGAATACCACTTTGATTCAGAAATAATCCTGATGTCCTAGCAAGTAGATGCAGGGAGCTTTTACTCTTATTAACTTTTTAATTGTAGTTATTTTTGTGTATGGACAATATAGACAGAGTTTTGTATTAAAGTAATACAATTGAAAAACTCGATAGACACTTTTCTCTGAATGTAATATCTGCCAGACATTGTAATTAACTCACGCTCAGTTGGTGGACACACCGTGCTTTAAACACTTATTGATCATTCAATCAGTAGTTTGGAAATCCCTGTCAGTTATTTTGAAATGGACAAGAATATTTGACCATCTCGCTCTCACTAATGCTGTCAGTAGTTTCACTGTAGCTAATGGAACTGCATGACTGTTATTTAATTGTATACTGCAGGAGAACCATCACTTGTAGACTCAGAAGCACAGCTATAACTGGACACATTCATTGACATTTCATAGATTTCCTTCACATTGAGTTCAGTTATGTGTGACCAAATGTTTAAATATGTCGCACAATCATTTTCATATTATTTTGACTCATAATGTCCAGTGCAGTGAGTGGAAGATGAGATAATTTACAAATAGTTTGCTGTTATATTTCTATTATGTAATTTTTTCCCAACATATTAGGCAGTTTAAAGGACATTTTTAAGGTTTAAAGGTATATCTCCAGTCCAGGCTCATTCTGAAACATAACTCTATATACATTTCTGGAGAGCGCCAAATACGTCTCGGGAGCTACGTTTTTTTTTTTTTTTTTGCAGTTTCTGTTTCAATCAAACTAACTTAAAATATTAAGTTAAACTTTGTATAACTTTACAAAATTATATATTATATATATTCAAATAAGTTAAAGCATTTTTATAATCAACTTTATAGACAAATGTACTTCTATTCACAATGGCAGATGGTTGCACAATGGTTGTAAAAATGATTTTGCCAATTAGTTATCACAACTTAATATTTTAAGTTGAGTTAACTTATCTGAATTGATAATATTGGTTGACATTGGTTGGTTGACATAACTTGTATGTCAAAGTTTTACTTGCCTGAATTTATTAGACTTAAAGTCAGCTGAACACGTATGTTAGTTTAATGTTTCAAACATCTGAGCTTTAAATAGTACAAATACGTGCAAATGAAAAGAATAAACAACTTATTTAAAAATACATGTAAATTATAGTGTAATTCAATCCTATTACTGTGTATGGGTCTAATAATGACATGACAATGAGCATGATTATCAAGAATTAACAGAATGCTCCTGCAAACCAAGTCTATTCAGACATACTTTGCTCAGACAAAACACATTTATTCTGGGACAATTTATGCACGTTTATAAAAACTCCCGTTATAATCAGAGATTCAAGCTGAATCTCTTTGCTCTCTTATTTTGTGAAGAGAGCTTCTTCATAAAGATTGAATGTGTAGGCCTGTAATCAGTAATTGATCCAAAAGGTTCTTGCTCTCTCAGTTCAACCAAGTACAATAGAAAGAGCAAACGCAGTCCTAATTGGGAATTGAGTGATGAAATGATTGTTAACTAGCTTTGATCCTGAATGTCATAAATGCCAGTTTGATTTTCAGCAATAATTCCCAAATAATCTGGCAGGGTAGGATGTGATCTTAAAGAGTACATCAAATTAAATAAGCTCTTGACAACTTCTGACCAATTTCATTCAAGGTTTAAAAAATATTCAATGGAAACACATTAATGGATGTTTTTTTTTTTTAGTTATCATAAATGACTTATTTTTGCCCAGCAGCACTTTCATATCCTCCTGAATAATGGCTAATTTACAGTGTTCAAAAGTCTATCTTTACTTTGCACGGCTGAGAAAATGACTTTAATTGAGGAAGGATATCAGGCAGAAATGACACCTCCAATACCCTTCTGATACATTGTTACATTAATTGAAAACCTTTCTTTTATCATTACAGAGAGAGAATGGTTTAATTTATTTCATTTCTTCAGGGTATTTAGAAGAACAACTCTTCACACTCCCTCGCAGATTCAATGAGCAACCTGAAATGAGACAGGGAGAGAAAGTCACCACTAACCCTTCGATAACCACCCCAACACACATTCAGTTGCACATAATGCACTTCTTTTGAACACTAGAGGGAATGGAACTATTGAATAATATGTCACCCTTCACTCCTGCTCTTCCAGTCCACGTCTTACTGGCTTCAATGGAGAACTTGAGAAAGACTTTTCTCTGAGAATCTCAAAGGTGTTCTCTTCCATTCGATGAAAAGGAATGGAGTGAAAGCACAATACGATAACTTTGAGTGAGCAACACATTTTAGATATATAGTTCATCCAAAATGAAAGATTTACACTGCAGATTTACTCATCCCACGGCCGTCCAGGACATCGGTGACTATCTTATATTTCAGGAGATCATTAATAAGAAATTACAGTTGTACTTGCGGTCCTTGTTGATTTCTGAAATTAAAAATACATATACAGGTAACACAAAGTGCATGACTCTTGACAATATGTCCAGGTCCTATAAAGTGAAAGGAACTGTCTTCACTTCATAAGACATCAGGATGTTGTCAATAGCCTCTGGGATTAATTATTATTGTTTTGGAGAAAATAATCAGCTGAACCACTTTTCATTCACTAACTAAACTTGAAATTTGAAACTTATGACATAACAGAGCTTCGTTTGCTGAATTGATGTGACTTGGTTTAAAACAAAGTCTTAACATAAGTTTCAAAGCTTCAGAATGTGACGATGACCACAGGTTTAGTTAAAAGATTAACTTTAGTCTTCTGGTAAAGAATTAAAGTCACACAGGGCTCAAGACACGTAATTTGGCACAGCGCTGCACATGTAACATCAATTATATTGTCTTGAAAGTCACATTTGACAATAGCTTGAGTTGAGAGTTCAGTAGCAGGAGTTTGAGCTGGGATATCATATCTTATATAGTGCATTTGTATATCATGATAACCATAGAAACCTCACTACCACACACTGAAAAAAATTATTCATTGGATTTAATGTTTTTTTTTTAAGTTGCGTGGCTACAAACAATTTATGTGGGCTGAATTAAAAAAGAATAAAATTAGTAATGTTCAACATAATTTATTTAAATTCAGCTTCTATAAATTGTTCGCAATGAACCAATTTTTTCAGTGTAGTAAAAAAATGAAAAAATTTGTTATAAAAAACAATAAAATAAAAATCATGAAAACAAAGAAACTAAATAACATAAATTATTAACAAACATATAATAATTTCATTGCATTACCCCTAAAGTCTTCTAATGAGGGGTGCGTTTCTCAAACAACAACGTAACTCATGGCTGAACTATCATATCACGATGCTTCATTTAGAAAATTAACGATGTAGTGACAAGTGTTTCCCAAAACCCGTAGTTTCTCTGTCGCAGATCCATCGTTTGAACAATGTTAGTTATAACGTAAAATGTCTATAATGATGCTCTAAATGGGGTGCAATAGCTACTTCTTTAGAGAAAAACCACATAATTTCTTTGTGAAAATTATATTGTTTTACACACACACGCATAAAAAAAATCATATATTAATTTTGCAAAAAGCATGCACTCATTTTCCATATTAATTGAAATATATGTAAATAGCACATATAGAACCTATGTTTCCTTTACAAATATTATTGAGAACATTACATATACTATTCTAAATTAACATAAATTCATTTACAAAAGTTGACATGTATTCTAATATCATATATAAATCATATAAAAAAATAATGAGGCTATTTATTAAGAAATGAAATGTAATATTTATTATTTATTAGGAAATGAAAAAAAAATCCTATTTTAATAATAATATTAATAATGATGATGATGATTAATTATTATTTTTATTATTATTAACTTTTACAATTCGACACATGCAAACCACTGCAGAAATGTTCTAACCAACAGGCCCATGTCATATACAGTAGGCTACATTTCTTAATAAATATCCTAGTATAAAATAAAAGCATTAACATGCTATGTTTTTTGTTCTCTCAAGGTTTGGAGCAATGACTGTAAAAAATGTACTAGCTTTGGAGACATAACATAAATTCCGCTTGGCTGTGTTAAAAATGACACCAATGTTTTCAAAGTGCACTGCAAAGGGAGTGCAATTGAAAACATGACGATTGCTAAAACTGAACTGTAAAAATACTTTAAAAGCAAATTACACCTAAGAGAGATGAATTTATTGCTTTTTTTTTTTTTTATTATATCCAAGTTTAATTGTTAGAATGTTCTAAACGAATAGAGCATAGGGGCAGTGTTTCCTTTAGGATTTTTTCCAGCTCTGGCGGCAGGTTTTTTTTTACACAGATCTACCAACTACCTGTGATGTTATTTCAATGACAAATGTCGTGAGCGCAGTATTACAAGTCGAGATTGCATTTATGTAATCGTCTACGAGCATGCAAATCTCTTTGCTTGCACGCCGATTTCCTCTGCTCGTGCACAAAACTTCTTGCATGCCCCCTCAAATATACACTGCTCAAGCGCAGATCTTCTTGTACGCTCTCAAATAAACACTGCTGAAGTGCGATTTAGTGCGTTTATGTAACAAGTATGTCTTCCACATTTATTAGATTTGCTATGAATATTTATGAATGTCTCCAATAGACATACAGAGCGGTATTAATGCGTCCTAAAGTGAAGTGAAATGGCTATACGTCGTGTTTCCTGGCTACCTGTCATCACGCACCTGTCAGTCAGTCAGCACGTAACCTTAAAGGGTTAAACAAATAACGCACAGCACTACTATGGTTACAGAAAAGTTCACGCGGTTATAATTCACTTACCTTTTAATACGTTTTGGTGCGATTATCACTCGCAATAAAAAAAAACACGACAGAATGTTTTGAACGAAAAGCTGTAATGTAGCCATGGCGGGATCAATTTTGGCATAGTGCCCCGCCATGGAAGAATGAATGTAGCGGAAACCATGAGGGGGAATAGAACAAAGCCAGGAACTATGTTTCTAACTACAGCTCCAGATGTGTAGTTGCAAGTGCTTAAGTTTGCAACGCAGTTTGTGAATGTTCGTTGGAACGACGGATTTGGGAAACGTCAAATCAATTAACTATGTTTGTAACGATAGAACTTGTGACCCTAGTTGGCTAACGATGGTTTTCGAAAACGCACCCCTGAATTGTTGTTGTCCAGTGTTTCAGAACCTTTCCCCATCAGTGCTGTATAGAATGAGGCTGCTTTATTTGACTTTGAAATACTTTAATTTGTGGTTTGTACGAGATTAGTCTTTAACAGCTCAAACCGTACTTTTAAGTGGTCATGTATGACTGGTCCAGTTACACCCATTTGCTCTAGCTCTAGTCTTTTATTTATTTTTTTAAACCTGAGCTGATAAGTGGTCTCATAAACAATAGCATGCCAAACTTGGTCCTGCAGAGTTTAGTTCCAACCCTAAGTACACACACCTGAACCAGCTAATCAAGCTCCTTCTAGGTATACTAGAAATCTCCAGGCAGATGTGTTGAAGGAAGTTAAACTATGCAGGACATCAGCCTTCCAGGACCGAGTTTAGGCATCCCTGACTTAAAGTAACTCTCCACTTAAAAAAAAAAAAAAATAGGCTCATTTTACAAGACCCCTAGAGTTTAATTTTTGAATACATTCAGCCAATCTCCGGGTCTGGCAGGAGCATTTTTAGTTTAGCTTAGCATAAATCATTGAATTGGATTGGACTTAGGTTGATATGTTTAGGAACTTTACTCTACTTTAATCTAGGAATGTTGGTTCCATATCATTGCTGCAGCATGCAGGGCCAGCTCTAGGGTTTGGCGGAATAGGGAAATGTGAGGCCATAGGTCTCAAACTCAGTTCCTGGAGGGCCGCAGCTCTGCATAGTTTGCTCAAATCCTAATCAAACACAGCTGATCCAACTAATCAAGGTGTTCAATACTACTATAGACTATTAAGCAAGTGTGAGTTGGAGGTGGTTGGACCTAAATTATGCAGAGCTGTGGCCCTTCAGGAATTGACTTTGAGACCATTGTGCTAGGGGCTGTCGATACCTAGGGACGTTAAAATTAGTGATTCTAATATATTTTTTTTAAATTACCCAATCTATTTCAGCAGTATGAATGTATAAAGTTACAAAAAAGGAATTGTATTGGCATCATGGTGGCGCAGTGGGTAGCACAATCGCCTCACAGCAAAAAGGTCTTCAGACTTCAGACTCACCAAGTTAGATGCATAATAAATCCTCCCTCATGTTCCTCCTCCTCCTAGTTACCTGACTGTGATGATAGATGCAAGATAAATAATCACCATATCAAAAAGACCAAAACACTCCGGTACCCAGGGAAGAAAAAACAGAAGTAGAAGGGAAACGGGACAAAGACAGAGGTAATGTTATGTGATAAATGAAGGATGTTCCAATCAATAAAATGAAGTAAAAGTTAGTGTAATAACACTGTCTGTAGATCACAGAGATTTTTTTTTTTCTTGTCACATGATAACACTTTTTCCCAGTGATAGGTTGCAGCCAGAACGACAT
The DNA here is from genome assembly GCF_903798145.1 of Danio aesculapii. Taxonomy (NCBI): domain Eukaryota; kingdom Metazoa; phylum Chordata; class Actinopteri; order Cypriniformes; family Danionidae; genus Danio; species Danio aesculapii. The sequence continues at coordinate 30,266,316 of NC_079443.1, read as the reverse complement.
CTGCTGCGTAAAACATGCTGGATAAGTTGGTGGTTCATTCCTCTGTGGCGACCCCTGACAAATAACTTGACTAAGCCAAAAAAATGAATGAATGAATGATAACACTTATAGTTTTACAATACATTTGTGTAGTATTTGGCACTTCATGGTGTTATTAATTTCAATGAGTTAATTAGTAATGCGTGTATGTACAGTTGAAGTCAGAATCATCAGCCCCCCTTTGAATTATTATTATTTTTTTAATATTTCCCAAATGATGTTTAACAGAGCAAGGAAATTTTCACAGTATGTCTGATAATGTTCTTCTGGAGAAAGTCTTAATTGTTTTATTTCGGCTAGAATAAAAGCAGTTTTAAATTTTTTGAAAGCCATTTTAAGGTCAAAATTATTAGCCCCTTTAAGCTATATTTTTTTCGATAGTCTACAGAACAAACCATCATTATACAATGTTCCTTTAACTATTCAGTAAATTGTTAGTGGGACTAGAACAACCTCATACAAATGTTGGTTACACTGGTGGAAAAAAAGGTCACCATTTAGCCACAATTTGGAGCCCTGCCATACCTCTTGAATGGAGTCTATTAAAAGCTATTTCTCTATTCTTGGTGGTCTATTACTTCAACTGATGCCAAATGTGTCTTGTAAATGCAAATGACACCCTCACACAAAGCTCTCTGATGTCTTTAGAAGATCTATTACAAATTAAAAAAAAAAAAAAAGATCTTTTTTGTTTTTGGACAGGCTGGTGACGATGGCGAGATTACAGCTGAAGAACAGGTACAAATGCTGCTGGATGCAAAGCTGCAGTGCCTCCAAAGGGTCTCTACCGATGACCCTGCAGGTAGGCATCATTTTCTCCTCAATGCTTCTTTCAAACGGCTTTTAATTAAGTGGCCTTTTCAGTCCTCTGCTTCATTCCTATTGCCGCACAGCAACTAAAGATAACCTAGAGCATTCACCAAAAGTATGACCATCTTCACCTCTGCCAAAACATGTTTTCCGTGAAGCTTGAATGAGTCAGCTCACTCCCATAAATGAGGCTTGTAGAGGTAAACGAAGTAAACTGAAACCGACAGCTAATGAGCCTCCTTCAAGACCTTTGTTAGCTGCATCTCTTGGTGAGGTACGGCAGTTTGTTGATTCATTTAGCTTCATTGTAAACTTGTCATGGCTGAACATTTGAAGAGAGAGAGAGAGAAAAACAAGTTGTGACTCACTTTTCCTGGCAGTTTTATTAGTGGTGACCTGGCAGCTCAAAAAAATATTAATTTGGCTCACTCCCGTTTCCCTTTTATCTTAACGTCACAGGTTATAGGGTTATGCGTAATTTAGGGAGATAAAAATAATTATGCTTTGCACAAGGAAATGGTGTGTGAAGGACGTGAGTGCAATGATTGCTTTCTACCGTACAGAGCACAATTAGGGACAAATTTACTAACAGTTTCATCTAACAACTTCCTTTGGCTTGAAAAAAAAAAAATACTAACTATTTTCGGGGCTGCACGATGTATTGTTTCAGCATTGATGTATTACAATCTGCACATCTGTAATAGTCAAATTACAGGTGGAGTCTAGACATGGGCCGGTATAAGATTCTGACGGTATGATAACCTTGGATAGAAATATCACGGTTTCACTGAATCACGGTATTGTGATTATTGCTCTAAAATATATTCTTTTTAAATGTCTGGATAAAAAACTAAAACTTTTTTTCCCCCTTTGAACACAATATATTCTATTTTTTGAAAGATTTATGATACTTTAGAGCAGTAAACATGTCAGGCTAAATAATTCAAATGAATCACTGACTTCTGCTGTCTTCATTAATTTCAAAAACACAAATTTCTTGACAATTTAAAACAGTATCTTTCGATATTTTTTCTGCTGGAGATACTGTTGTCATAAAAAAAAAAAAAAAAAAAAATGCAAATAAAAGATCTTACAGATACCTTAGGAACGGTAATACAAAAAATGTTGGTGGTTTTAAAACCTTGACTTTTCCAAACCGTGGTATACCTTGAAAACGGTTATCGTCCCATGCCTAGTGGAGTCTGGATTATAGTTGATGAGCTCCACGTGTAATAATAGAGTCAAACATAATATTATCTGCATGTGTTTTTAAGGCCTGTGACTGCAAGCATTTCAAGAGGATTTTAATATCACACACAATATATTGTTTCAGCCTTGATGTCGTATTGTGTGAGTCACCTCACAAAGCGGACTAGTTTTTTTATAATTGACACGTTCACATCAGGGGGCCGTCAAAACAGCCCCATGTGAAATTAGATAGATAAACAGAGAAGTAAGAAGTATTCGAAACTACGTCGTATCATTAATATTATTAAGGATTTTAAACAATTTTTTTATTTTTTTTAATAAATTATTTTAATAATTATAAAGATTTTTGTAACCATTCAAGATATTTTAGATCAAACTTTGATGCATCACTTGCTTTTGTTTATATTTCGGACAGTTTTGCCTATTAAAGTTTGTTAAAATATTAATGCCAACACAACATGAGTTGCTCTACAAAAATATTTTTTATTATGATAAGAATAAAAGCAAAAAAGGACACTTACTAAAAAATACTGACATTTTTATTTAGCCCATTCCAAAAAACGCACATTACTGTCTGGCTTGTTTCTGGCCTCTACTTATATGCTAAAAAGGCAATAATGGTTTAACATTTCTTTGAACATATCACCAATAAAGCCTAAAAAAACAGGGCATCAAATATTGTAAACTGATAGGTTCAAATATTCTTTTCCAGTTATCAAAGACATTATTTGTTACTTCATTTTAGTTTTGTAAATATTAAATTGTTATAAGTTTAAATATTAATCAATTGTACATATTCTTCAATTGTGTATTAAAACCACCTGGGTCTCCAGTTTTGCTTTGGCCTCTCTTTTTGGTAACGAAATCTCTTCAAAGTGATTCATATTCAAATCAAAACTCAAATCAAATGCAGCACCACACAAACTGTCCGCTCGAGTCTCCAAAAAAAAGTTCGCTCCGCCAGCCAAAATCATGTCACGCACCCATAGCGAACCTACGCTAACAACGTGATGAAGCCACATTCGCCGTGCGCACTCAAGTGAACTAGCGAATGCATCGACTGTCACTGGGGTGATGACTTTTCAAAAGCTACACACTTGTTCCTAAAGGGTTCATATTAATACCTCAAGGGTACATATTAGTACCTAAAAAGTACAAAAGTGTACCTTTTTAAAAAATTTTAGGTACAAATAAATGCTTTTGAGATACCAACATGGACCCTTTAAATACAAAAGAATATAAATAGAGTGAAGACTATAAGGTGCTATTTTACAATTGATAATTAAGTTTCTGAGTCTCATGCTGTTAAACTCCCCTGAAAATCTTTGTTCTATTTTTTAAGTGCTTTATTTGTGTAAATTTTCATATTTTATCCAGATGCACTCACTAAAGACACTTTACTAAAGTGAAACATAAGGGGTGAAAAGGCTTGCACACATGGATTTTTTTTGCTGCTGACTGTAATAAATGCATTTGCAGGAGTTTCCCTTTCAGAGGCAGAATTTAAAGGAGAATTTTAATGAAACCACTATTTCAATTTAATATTAATATTTTGTTCTTGTTTTTTTACTCTCAAAGTGCCATTAACTGCTGACTTTTGTTTTATAAATGACAAAGGAACACTTCAATATCTTCAATAATATTAAACTGAAGGAACAAAAGTCACCTAGAGCTGAATAAATTCTTTCATTTTGTGGTGAGGTATCTTTTTTTTATTTGGCACTTCATATTGTGGCTCAGAAAACAATGTTAAAGATGTGTTGTCATATCTTTTTGTTAAATTTATATTAACTTCATCACCACATTTACCTTTGTTAGATGAATTTTCAAGTGCAGAAGTTTTTAATAGGAATTTTTATGTTATTATTTTGCATGAGGGCAAATTATTTTTCAGCAGGTTGAATAGTTCATCAAACCTACACCATCAGCGCTTGATTTGAAAGTGACTCATTTGAGAGCTTTGATTCATACATTAGAACGCCACTGACAGGAGTGCCAATGCACTTTTGTGGAAACATAATTAATGTGACTACAACTCTGAACTGCAATGTCTCCCAAAATGTAGAAATGCACAAATACCCAGAGTGGAGAGTAACACTGCATGTTCTGGCTAGCAGGAGGTTGTATAATTATTGAAACAAGCCTGCTGACATGTCAAGGTGGTCTCAAGTTTGAGCTTGACCTTCAGCCTTCGGTTCCCAATTAAAAAAAAGAAAAATAATTCAACTCAAAAGCAGGGCCAGCGGGCACACATTTTTCATGGCTTTGTGAATTTTTTTACAAATGGATAAAATTTTACATTTCTATTAATCTTGAATATGCCACAAAAGAAAAATGATGGCAAATTTCAGAATAGCACAGGACTTTTTCTGAATTATTCCGGATGAGGAGTTTGAAAGCACTTCATGGTCTAATGTTTTCAAACTGAACGCTTCATTACCTCTGCGATCTGATGTTGGAGGAAATCTGTGACTGCTGGACACACTCTGTTTAAACCACTGCTGATATATTGAATCAGTTCAACTGCCTGACAATAATTTCATCATTTTTCCTCATCTTTTTATTTCAACAAAAATAATTGTAGTCATTATTATGGCCATAAATTGTTTTAGTTCAAAAAGAAAAGCATATTGATTGGCATTCAGTACAAGTTCAGCATTTGTCATTTAATTAAACACACATACATCATTTCTTCATGATGTGTTAGTGTGGGTTAAACTCGTAGGCGCTCATGCCAGTTGGACAGAATCCAATATCCACACAACACAAAGAAACATCACCCAAAGGTGTTCAAATGACACTGAGCGATATTTCTAACAGATTTTTTTCATTTAGCAGCTTTTATCCAAAGGAAAGCATGAATGATTCATTGTGGCAGTGTCTCATTTCATGTTTATCATTCTGCTGGATCTACTGTAATTACCAGGAAGGAATGAAAATGTGTGAGACACTTATGTGGTGCCATGTTATTCTGCAAGACTTTGCAAGATTTCACTGGTCATATCTGAAGTTGTGTTTTAGTGAATTGACACCTCTGTTTTGTTCTGCTCTTAGTTGGTGTGTGTGTCCCAGAGTGGGATGGTCTGATTTGTTGGCCTCAAGGCTTCCCTGGGACTCTGACCAAGACACCCTGCCCCGGATACATCTATGACTTCAACCATGCAGGTAAAACAAAAAACAAACAAACAAAAAAAAAGTTAAAGAAGTTAAAACACTTAAAAACTTAACAAAACATAACAAAAATTGACACTTAAAAATTGTGTCAGAATTAAGTAAAAGCCTATAAACTCAGACAAATGTCAGAATTGCCTGATATACATTTTGCAGTTTTATTTACCCCAGATTAAGCATAGTCCTACACAAAAATTACTCGTTAATCCTAATTAACAGAAATAATAGACTTAGACTTGGTCTAGTCCAGAATTTAATTGGCTGATTTCCTGGAGGAAGACTAGAGCTACTTTAGGACTAAATTGACTCTTAAATTCAACTTACCAGGATACATGTTTAACTTCAGATTAATGTCATTTGGAGGGCACGTAGATTATATGTCAAGAAATACCAACATTTACTACCAGCTGGACAAGCCTTTGCAGAGAGAAGTTGCCCATTTAAACATTTTTTTTTCAAGATTTTTTACATGCATAAAGTATAATATTCATTCATTAATTTTCCTTTGGCTTAGTTCCTTTATTCATCAGGGGTCGCCACAGCGGAATGAACTGCAAACTTATCCTGCGTATGTTTTACACAGCAGAGACCCTTCCAGCTGCAACCCAGTACCAGGAAACGCCTAGACACTATCATTCACACACAAACACTGCGGCCAATTTAGTTCATCCAATTCACCTATACCGCATGTCTTTGGACTGTGGGGGAAACCGGAGCACCCGGAGGAAACCCACACAAACACTGGGAGAACATGCGAACTCCACACAGAAATGCCAACTGACCCAGTCGGGACTCGAACCAGCAACCTTCTTGCTGTGAGACAGCAGTGCTACCCACTGAGCCACCGTGTTGCCAAAGTATACAATATTAAAATATATTATGGTAACAATATGGATCTTTTAGGTAAAAATAGCTGCTTTTTTGTCTTAATAGCGTCTTCTGCATTTGGTGTGAACCTAGTCGTGTTGGCTAATTTGAAAGATGAAAATGGTGCAAACACTGATGTTATGAGGCAAAAACTCCAGTTGTAGTGTCCACATGACCACACGGTACCCAGAGTTTCAGAAAATCATCATTCTGGCTGTAGTTTTCAGAAAATTTGTTTCAGTCACCTAATACTACATTTTTTGTGTGACCAAACATGGAGTTTATTTATGAACAAATTTCGAGAGGATCATGTGCTTATGATTGCTTGCAGCTGGCCCCACATTATCTAATTGATTATTTTCCAATCAGACGATTCCTAGGCCACTATAAGAGCCCTAGGTTTCATACCACAGACATCTTCGTTTTGAAGAATCCCCCCTTCCAGCCATACTCCTCCTCCTTTTCTAGATGGGTGGCACGATGGCCCAGTGGTTAGCACTGTTGCCTCACAGCAAGAAAGTCTTTGGTTCTGGTCATTAACAAAACCAGCAGACGTTTCTGTGCGGAGTTTGCACGTTCTCCCCATGCTCACGTGGGTTTCCCCCGGGTCCCCCAGTTTCCTCCCACAGTCCAAAAACATGCAACTTAAGTTAATTGACTAATCCAAATCAGCACCACAGACATGCACTTAGCATGTCTATAGTGTAACAAGTAGCTATCTCTTAGGAGCAATCTCTATATGTTCATTAGCTTCTATAGCAGGGGAGTTCTCGAGTTCTACCTGAGCTCAAACTCCCCTCTCAACTTGCAACATGAGGGAGCCCCGGGCTCGAGGATCTTTTGAGCTCAGGGCTTTCTCCCGGGACAGCATGCCAAGCAAGCTTTATAATCAATCATTAGCTAAGTGTGAACTCTTGAAATGTAGAAAAAAACTGTGGTTTTCGTATGGACAGGGCCTTATACTTCTGCGTCCAGCGATCTCTCTGACCCACATTTCATGTCGTGTGTGTAGCTATGCATTTTTACCTCTGCGTGCTGTTTGTGTTGCTCTGAAAAAACACTTCCTAAACGCTAGCTGGCAGTAGGTTTTTATGTACCTCTATGTCAAGTTTCTTCGCTGGTGTTTTGTTTTTTCTGATTGCTACCTTAATGTACAAGTAGCTAAAACTCGCTCATTCTGACTGAGGTGGAAACCGGCGGACGTGCAACAACTTTAATCATAAGGTAAACACAAAACAAAAGTTTCCATCTGGAGCTCCTTCACAGGACTCAACACTTTAAACTAAACACTCACTCCAACAAGTTTGTGCGGCTCTCACCCCCTCCCACACTCGTCAGCGCTACCAAGCCGACCAATCACAGAGCTTGCGCTATGCGTTGTTGTGACGTGTAATTACATTATTTGAGAGGTGTGCATCGGTGTAATGGGTACCTTTTTGAATGAAACATTTTACTAGACTCTCCTGCTTTAAATGATTCCAGAAAACTTTTTATGAAAGGAACTCTAAGGACATTTTTAGCAAAGTGACACCAGAATTATTTTTCCAATTTTTATCCTGTTTTAGCACTTAAAAATCTTATTTAATTAATGTATTCATTTGTTTGTTGATTTTTAATTGTATATTTATTACTGAAATTAATATTCATGAAAATAACTTTGGTTGCTGACATGGCATTAAATAAAAATTGCATTACATTACCTTTTAAAAGGGTACTGCCTTAGTGACAGCTTGTGTACTTTTTTCTAAGAGTGTACTTGTTCACACAATTGCTTTTAAAGGAGACAATAAGCCTTTATCAGGGGTATCAAGAAAAAAAAGCTTACAGGTATCCTTCTAGTTTTCCGTCACTCTCAACTCATCTCTGTACTCAGTGTTTATATGCATCAAAGGGTTAACTAGATACCAGGCATCCCTTTTCTTTGATTTACCAGCTGATGTGTGCAGTTTAGATTAAATAACAGGAAATATTGAAACTGTTCATAAAAGTTCTTTGATCACACTTTCTTTTCAGCTGCCATTGTCATAAGCTTCTCAACTGCATATAATTCTAACCCTTTTTACACAAGTCTTATAGACAACCTCAATCCAGCTAGTTCTCATTAGTGGTTTTATATTAATCAAGTTTATTTTAGTCTAAGTGTTAGCAATGTGTGTGTAAGCTGTTTCAGAAAGCCACTTTCAAGCCATTATTCACTAATCTAGATTAAGGTCTAATTTAAACTCTTTCTGGTAAAACGCACATATATCTCACAGGCACAAATCTCACAATTTTGACTCCTAATTAAAAAGAAAAGTCTGAATGTTTAACAATGGTTTTGTTACAGAAGTTTATTATAGTAGAAGTCTATTAATCATGTGGTTTTAGCAGATTGTTGAACAGTTTACCCACTGCATGCCATGTTTAATTTGTGACTTGCAACTACAACTACCATTTTTTTTTTTTATGTATAAATCCATGATAAATTTTCATAATTGCTAACGTACTGTGTGCACTTTATGGTTTTCTAGACTTGCTATACTCCCGATCAAAGCCACTGAAGTCTTTTTCATTCTTCCAGGACACGCATACAGAAGGTGTGACTCTAATGGTTCCTGGGTGCTGGCAGAGAGCTCAAACAAGACCTGGGTCAACTACACTGAATGCATCAAATCCCCAGAGCCCAACAAAAAAAGAGTAAGCTAGATTACCATCAGCGCTCTTCAGTGGACCAATATGGCCTTCCAGTGGCTTGACTCACAAAACTCTTTGTCCTCACAGCAGGTCTTTTTTGAACGGCTGCACATCATGTACACAGTCGGCTATGCAGTCTCTTTCAGCTCTCTTCTAGTGGCCATCTTTATTATCGGATATTTCAGGTGAGGAACTGACAGTCTGTGTTTGATGTACTACATCTCATAAACACCAAGAAAAAGACTTTAACTGATGCCTCACATAGTGTTTTTGCACATCAAACTCTAATATTGTATTTCTATTTATATCAAAATGTAGATTCATAAATGTGAGTCAGCTGTGTTTTCTCTCTCTCTGCTCCATTAGCAGCTCATTGAACGCGTTTTGAGTTCAATGAGAACATGCCATTCACTGGGACTTGCCAATATTCACACAGAGTAAAGAAAGTGACTACTCACATTTTTATTTTATTTTTAGTTAAATATAGACCACTGAAAGAAACACAAAGACCTTAATTGATAATGTACCAGTGATTTGAGATAAATAAAGAGCGGGACGGTTTTCAAAATGTATGCATTTAAAAGGTAATAGTACAAAATGTCAATATTAATAGCACTGCAGGTAAGATGTGGAGAACAAAATCATGGCTAAATGTGTTTGTAGCTACGCACAGCATCTTACATGAGAAAGGTATGGAATAAAAAATGTTATTTTTCCATTTTTTTTAAGCTTGTTGACGTAAATTTTCTCCTACCATTTTATTTTTAAAAAACAAAGTCTAGACATTTAGGTCAGAATAGTTATAAAGTATCTCCTGATGTGCATTTTCCACTAAACATATACATTAAATACTTATTTTGAACACCTTCACTTCCAATAACTGGTGAAATTTACTTGCCATACATTTTTTTTTCCAGGCTATGGAAACAAAGATATTTTCATTGCTTAATTAAAAAATAAAAAGATGTAAACATGCTTATGTTTACATGCATATTTGATAAAACATGGAGACAGAGATTAGAACACCTTAATCTATTGGAAGAAATGCAAGCATAATCAATGACCCCTGTCAGTAACATAGTAATTAAATATTGAGTGTAATTGTTATTCACTATTCATAATCTATAATGTTTTTAATAATGTGCCCAAACTATTATTTGACAATAAAACTATAGTTGCGATGTGGTGGCACAGTGGGTAGCACGTTCGCCTCACAGTAAGAAGGTCACTGGTTCGAGCCTCGGCTGGGTCAGTTGGCATTTCTGTGTGGAGTTTGCATGTTCTCCCCGTGTTCGTGTGGGTTTCCTCCGGATGATCCGGTTTCCCCCACAAGTCCAAAGACGTGGTACAGGTGAATTGGGTATGTTAAAATAATGGTGTGCGTGTGCGTGTGTGCGTGTAGGATAATGCTTTTTTTTTGGTAATACAAGAACAATGTTACTTTATAATTACTTTTATTTATGCATTTATCTGACCAGCTTATATTTTGCTTTCATGTGCATTTGTCCCTCTGTGTTCTGTTGTTCTGTCATAGATTATTTTTCAAGACACTTCTATACAGCTTAAAGGGACATTCAAAGGCTTAACTAGGTTAATTAGGTTAACTAGGCAGGTTAGGATAATTAGGCAAGTTATTGTATAACGATGGTTTGTTCTGTAAACTATTGAAAAACATATAGCTTAAAGGGGTTAATTATTTTGTCCTTAAAATTGTGTTTAAAAAAATAAAAACTGCTTTTATTCTAGCCAAAATAAAACAAATAAGACTTTTTCCAGAAGAAAAAATATTATCAGACATACTGTAAAAATTTCCTTGCTCTGTTAAACATCATTTGGGAAATATTAAAAAATAATAATTCAAAATGGGGCTAATAATTCTGACTTCAACTGTATATGTACATATATTATATTATATTATATTATATTATATTATATTATATTATATTATATTATATTATATTATATTATATTATATTATATTATATTATATTATATTATATTATATTAGATACTTCACACAGAAACGACACATCACTTTGTTGCAGAGACGCTATTGGTTAAATGCTAACAAAGAAAAACACAGAAGCAGCTTTAAGCGTAAATCGCGAGCATGTCTGCGGTCTGGAGGTATTATAAAGTTAATGAGACTTTTTAGTACTGTTGCAAACGTCCTTGATGAGAACGGAAACAGGCTCAAATCTGATAAAGTAGAGATGTTAGTTTTCATTAAAAAAAGCATACATTTCCTTCTGTGAAACTTACTGCTGTGATCACAGTAAGAGTTAGGAGTGCAGTTCCTAAAAGCACATTACTGGCTTAGCAAACACTGGACTTTTTATATTTACTGTTGCACTAAAATACAAAAGTGAAGAATTTATGTTATTTATTACTTGACTGTTCTATCTACCTCACAGAAGTGCTCTGTTTGTTAAGAGAGTTGTTGAATGTCAAAATAAGGTGAAATAAATAAAAAAAAGGAACATACTGGATCTATTTCTTCGCTCTTCTTTATTTTTTTTTATGTATTATGGCTCTATCGAATCGGGTTTAGGTAGATACTCAAAATGAAATGACTCAGAACCAAGGGCAAAAAAACCCTGATTGGGACATCCCTACATATTATGTTATTAATTGCATTTACTGCAAACTGAGTTGCTCAAGAGACTCAAAACTGTATGGGAAAAACATTACAGTGCGACACATCAGATTAAATATTTATGTAATTACAGCGCAATCACTAAACCATACAGTATCTGTCTCCCAAAGCAATGATGTGATTTTTCTTGCTTGGTATTGGATAAATAAAACATTCTTTCAAAATAGCAGCTATGAGATGCTCTGTGTGAATACTGTGGATGAGACTAGATAAACTGTGATGAAAGAATGACACTCAGACTGCAGTATGACTGTATTCTTATGCACTTTGAAGTGTCTAATGCAGTGGACTGACTACATCAGTGCCTGACAAAATACAGCTATCAACACATTTTCTCCTAAGGTAACATTTTAAAAGTGTCCGCTTTTGTTGTCTTGAAGTACAGGAGTCAAGGCTACTCTCAAAACATAGTGCTGTTTCTGACCCTTATGGTAAAAAAAAACTCAGAAGACTTTCGTTCTGTGTGAAGACTCATTCTCTTTCAACAATTACAGTACAAGAACCAACTAAATGTTGTATATAATATAATATAATATAATATAATATAATATAATATAATATAATATAATATAATATAATATAATATAATATAATATAATATAATATAAAAGCCCAAATCAGAAAAAGTTGACACAGTATGGATATATATATATATATATATATATATATATATATATATATATATATATATATATATATATATATATATATATATATATATATATATATATATATATATATATATATATTACATACATGTATATTACATACATGTATATTACATACATGTATACATATACATATATACATATACACATATACATACATATACATATACACATATATAATTAATTAAGTTATAATTAATTAAGTTATATAATTAATTAAGTTATGCATCAGACTTGGGGTATTTTTGTGAACAGATGGTCACTGAATGTACTGGTATTGCATTCAGTCTGTTGTGTGTCCCTAATGACAATAAAAGATGAGAGGGATGCGCACAGTAGAGAACAGATTGATGCGAATGTGTTCACTACATATAAATACAGTACATCACAAATGAAGTGGTGTCCATTTAGTCTGTGATAGTAAACTACAGTGGCTCTAAACATTTTGTCTTCATTAGCAAACTTTTAGCATCATGTTTAAATAATGTAAATGCAGTATTCAGGATGAACTAAACATTTACTTATTTCTCCCAAAAGCACATTATCTCAGAGTCTGCCATCATGTTCATACTCTGTCCTAACCTGTGTTCTGTGTATTTCTGTGTGTCTGCAGACGACTCCACTGCACCAGGAACTACATTCACATGCACCTGTTTGTTTCCTTCATGCTGCGTGCCGCCAGTATCTTTGTGAAGGATCACGTGGTGCACACTAGCGCCGGGCTGCAGGAATTTGATGCTGTGCTCATGAATAACTTCACTAATGCTGTGGATGTGGCACCAGTGGACACTTCACAGTATGTGAGTCAATTTTTTAGCATTAAATATTTATCAAGTATCTTATGTTGCTACATTTATAAGTAGGCAATGGATATTTGTATCATTGTGTCTGGGTGATATAGATTCATTATGATTCATTATGATTTTTTCCAAACATGTTCTTTGATTAATTTGATGATAATTTGTCTCTACAAATAGTTATTTTAAACAACTTCTTTCAATGTGACCACCTGCTTGCATGAAACCATGGAGACGATAAAGAACATAATGTTTGTTGTGGTGTAGATCCTGAACCTTGTCTATTTGAACAGGAATACAAAGAATAATAATAAGAACAACACTTGCCTGCTGCAGCCAAGGTATGGCAAGCACAGTTCCTTGATTATTATTCTGGAATGAAAGTATAGTTTTATTCATACTGGCCTAGAATTTTCATTTTTTCATTGGTCTTCGTGCACAATGTAACTACAGAAGAGTCAAACTTTAAAAAGAAAAAATTATCAAAAGTCTCGTTATTTTCAAGCGAGAAACTAATGGTCTAATCTGATTCCATTATCTATGCTAAGCTAAGCTAAAAGTACTCCTGCCAGACCCAGAGATTGGTTGAATGGATTAAATTTAAATAAAAATTAAGTAATCTGTTTAACTCTCGGCGAGCTGCAAAATGTACCTATTTTCAAAAAAGTGGAGTGTTCCCTTAAGTTGGAAGCAAAGTCTTAGTGAAAAGTTTTTTTTTTTTTGATGTAATAGTTTTTCTCAGTTGCTTCTCAGATCAGAATTGAAATTTGCAAAACAGTTAGTGCAAAACACCATGGATTACCTGCAAAACCCAGTTCTTGCTCAAAAACCTTAGTTCACTGGTCAAATTTCTCTATCAATAAATGTGTCAGTACCATCAGAATTACAAACCTTTGTGTCATTGTGCGTGGATAAGACAGTCAAATTACTTAGTCATGTTTTCAATACAACAGTGTACTCTGGGGTGGTGTTCTGATGTAAACTATAGCAAACTTATTATTTTTTTGTTTGTACTGTAATTTGTTGACAGATCATTTCATTGTGATACAGAAAGGAAAAGACAGCACTGCAAAGCACAAAGGAAAAACTAAACAAAAGTAGAAATGAGAACAGAGGACAATCTCCTTTGAGATGCCCCTTTATTAGAAAAAGTCAAGATACACCTGGGAGAAATATACCAAAAGCAGACAGATTTAGAAAAGAAAGTCTAATGAAAATGTATAGAAAATATTGTATGTTCAACCACTGTGCATATTAAGACTTATGCCATGAACAAACGATTAAATGTTGTTGGGGGTGAGGCTGTTCAACAGAGACCAAAATAATACATTTTGATCAACATGACATATCCGAATGATAATTTAGGAAACACCAGAGAATTGCACATACTCATTTGAATGGATGTACAAAAGCATTTGCAACTTCTTCAAAGGAAAGAAAAACTGCTTTTTTGATGTACACAAGTGGCACAATGATGTAAAAATTTAACAGGTAGTTTTGAGAATTTAAATTCTGATCTGAGAAATGGACCAAAGCGAAACTGTAAATTAGACAATGTGATCTAAAACTCGATTTTTTTTCCTTTAGTGATGAGGGAACCATTGATCTAGCAAAGTTTTGCAATGTTTTCTGTAGCAATACTGTATCAATACATGGACACCAATATTGATATTTTGTCAGTGTTTTACTATACTATTTGCAGGCCACTGCAGTAGTTTGAGTGTTTTTTTTGTTTTTTTTGGCGTTCCAGCATGCAGTAAGTTATTAAAATAGCCATGGTGGCATCGCAGAAAGGTGCATACAACTTTAAGACATAAAAAAAGTGTTGGTCGGAATTGTATGCTTGCCAATTCCATATTGCACTGAATTTCAAAGTATATTTGAAATTTTATATTGTATTGTGACACAAGTATCATGATAATATCATATTGTGGGGAGTCTGGTAATACCCAACCTATTCTTCATGGCTAAAATTTTAAACAGACAGACAAACATGTAAATGAATAGTTGACGTTATACTTATGGATTAGATAGATAGACAGACAGACTGATAGACAGACAGACAAACATGTGAATAAATAGATAACGTTATAGTTATGGATTAGATAGATAGATAAATAGACAGACAGACAGACAGACGGACAAACATGTGAATGAATAGATGACGTTATAGTTATGGATTAGATAGATAGATAAATAGACAGACAGACAGACAAACATGTGAATGAATAGATGACGTTATACTTATGGATTAGATAGATAGACAGACAGACTGATAGACAGACAGACAAACATGTGAATGAATAGATGACGTAATAGTTATGAATTAGATAGATAGATAAATAGACAGACAGACAGACAGACAGACAGACAGACAGACAGACAAACATGTGAATGAATAGATGACGTTATACTTATGGATTAGATAGATAGACAGACAGACTGATAGACAGACAGACAAACATGTGAATGAATAGATGACGTAATAGTTATGGATTAGATAGATAGATAAATAGACAGACAGACAGACAGACGGACAAACATGTGAATGAATAGATGACGTTATAGTTATGGATTAGATAGATAGATAAATAGACAGACAGACAGACAGACAAACATGTGAATGAATAGATGACGTTATACTTATGGATTAGATAGATAGACAGACAGACTGATAGACAGACAGACAAACATGTGAATGAATAGATGACGTTATAGTTATGGATTAGATAGATAGATAAATAGACAGACAGACAGACAGACAAACATGTGAATGAATAGATGACGTTATACTTATGGATTAGATAGATAGACAGACAGACTGATAGACAAACAGACAAACATGTGAATGAATAGATGACGTAATAGTTATGAATTAGATAGATAGATAAATAGACAGACAGACAGACAGACAGACAGACAGACAGACAGACAAACATGTGAATGAATAGATGACGTTATAGTTATGGATTAGATAGATAGATAAATAGACAGACAGACAGACAGACAAACATGTGAATGAATAGATGACGTTATATTTATGGATTAGATAGATAGACAGACAGACTGATAGACAGACAGACAAACATGTGAATGAATAGATGACGTAATAGTTATGGATTAGATAGATAGATAAATAGACAGACAGAAAGACAGACAGACAGATAGACAGACGAACGTGAATGAATAGATGACGTTATAGTTATGGATTAGACAGACAGACAGGTTTAGATATGAATGCATAGATGACGTTATAGTTATGGATTAGATAGATAGACAGACAGACAGACAGACAGACAGGTTTAGATATAAATGAATAGATGACGTTATAGTTATGGATTATATGGCTGAGATGGATAGATGAAAAGTCAGAAGTAACAGATGTAATAGGTGATTAACACATATGGAAGACTCTCCTAAATAATCTACTTTCTGTTCCAGAAACAAATCATGCCGTGTGCGAAATGTGCCATTTGAATTAGTAACTCATGAATAGCCAGGAACACTAATCATTGTAGAATATCATAACAGCTTGAAGACTGCATAGAGGCACAGCGAAGTGTTAAATAAGTCTGGAGGAGAGGAAATTGAAAGAGGTCAGGTTGGGTCTGGAGTGAAGTGACATCTGTGTGAGGTCTGACTCCAGTTCTGATTACGGTGGAGAATAAATATTTTAATGCCAGCGCAAGGTCGCGCCCCATCATGACACTTGGTTTGGCTGAAATTGTGGAACAAAATGCCAGAGATAGAAGTGAAAGGTTATTGTATTGCAAGAAGTGCTCAATCTCATCTTTTGCAGCATGTACTGGAGGGCTTTTGTTTCATGCCATCTCCAATCTCCACCCTAAAGCTCGCTCACAGCTTGTCTGAGTGTTTCATTATGCTCTTCGCCCACAACACGGCCAGCCTTAACAATCTATGCATAACGGTTAAAAAAAAGCTCACTTGTCCCCGTTTGCTGTCTTTAGGGAAGGAAATGCTTATCCATTCCCACCTACACTCAGACTCAAACTGTATTGGTGCCCATTGCAGAAACAGTGGAAACTCTCATTGACTTGGCCCTCAGCTTTTTATTCGAACAGCTGCAATGCAGAAGATAAAAGCAATGGATCCAACATTCAAGGAGAGGATTTTGCAGCCAGTTGTTTAGCATCCATAGCTGCTGTGTTTATGTTAGGTGCAAACAATGTGTCTGCAGAGATCAAAGACAGACATACTATGCTTTGATCTGTTTGTTTACCAATAATATGATGTAACTAACTGTAGTGCACTGCTTTTTTTATAGATCAATGCGCCAATCGGTCATACCAATAGGTGGCTATTACTCTCAGATTTTACATTTTGAGAAACCTGCAGGAAATTTCCTGACCTCAGTTTTTCTGTAGCATGACAGCAGAACCAGTTTAGTGCTTGTTGCATCACACAACAAATACTGATTTGTGAAGATTATTTTTATGGACAATAATTGTGTAAACAGACTTGTAAAAAAAAATTTGTCATTATATTATATTATATTATATTATATTATATTATATTATATTATATTATATTATATTATATTATATTATATTATATTATATTATATTATATTATATTATATTATATTATATTATATTACATTCGTTATAGAAGTGTGAACCTACACTGGTCTCACGGTTTAATTCGGTTACGATTATCATGCCATTGATTCGGTTCAATTCGATATCTCGGTGCATCACAGTTTTATATTTTCTTCACAGCACAGCAATTCTTGTATTAAAATGTATAAATATATTTATATACTATGTGTAATACAGTTTTGTCCTTTAATTCAAACCGTCAGACATATAAACTGTACCTTTAAACAACACGAGCATTTATAGCAAGTAAACAAATATAAATATCCCGCTCGTTTTCTGATCCTTGTCTACCAAGTTCTTTCTTACACCCCTTTGATTGGTCACACGCTCAACAGAAAGGGCTGTGATTGGCTCTTACACGCTGGCGCTCTTCACAAATGAGTGACACTAGTAAATGATAGTGGTGATCACAGCTGATCCATGATAGACTTTGTCGCAGACTAAACTAAACTGTCTAAGGCCAGTTTTACTTAATAAACATTCCCTTTTCTGAAAATGGCAATCCATATTGTGCCCGTCAGTTTCACTTTTATTAATTTAATCAACTACTTTGAGGACAATAAGCCAGGCTTTACAAACTATTCGCAGCACTGAAAGTATTTACCACAGAAAAATAAACCCAGTCAGAAGGATGAGAGATCAGAAACTCATTGTGAGAATAATTTTACGGAGCAGTGCACATCGCGTCTGCGCAGCGGGTGTGTGAATGAAGCGCTTGATGCATCACTGAGACAGAGTGCGCAGCCCCCCATATCTGCGGACACTTCCAAAACAGCAGCAAAAAGGGAAGGAATCAGTGCGTTGAGGATCTGTCCAATGTATTATTGAGCCTTTTCTAATTCCAGTGTTACGAATGTAATCTGCTGATCTAACAGATACAGAGAAATATGATTTAGAAACAGCAATGAACTCCTTGTTGCAGGTCAAAATGAACCCATTTAATGCAAAACTAAATGAATTTCTCCACTGATTAATTATAGTAACAGGAAAAAATAGTCTTGGAGAAAGTTTTCTGTGTTGTCATAAACGCGACACACAGTTTGAATTGTGAATGAATGGAGAATTATTGACAGTCGCGGAGACGGGAAGCGCTGAACTAGTCATAAATTTAACCACTGATATTCATCTGTACTTCACATTAAACTATAGAGTGGCCTCAGAACATTTGGCATATAGTAGGAATATATTACAACTTTCTAGTGCCTTATAATAGGGTACCTTCATGGCTTAGTTGGCTTATAAACACAGAATATAGCACACGCGCAAGATCAGATTTGGATCGGTACCAGCTAACCGATTACTGATCCAGCAAAAAATATATATGAGGTGTCGAACCGACTCCAATCCTGACTCTCTGTGGTCATTAAAAATCCTAGGATGTCCTTTGGAAAAGAGTAGAGGTTTAACCCAAGCATCCTGGCCAGATTTGCCCACTGGCCTCTGTCTATCATGACCTCCTAACCATCCCCATATAATAATTGGCTTCATCACTTTTTCTTCTCTCCACCAATCAGCTGGTGTGTGGTTGTGTGGTCTGGCCCAATATGGCTGCCTTCGTAAAGCTGCTTAACTATAATTTAGATACAACACTGCAGAGACTGAAATGTCAAAAGAAACTGTGACGATTGCGGATGAGCGATATCGGTGCTGAAAATATATATTGTGCAGCCCTGGTGCGATTCTTAAAAAAAGTTCTGGCAGTGAGCACAGACATAATTGCGCACCATTTGAGCCATTAGAAGTTCTATTTTGTTAACTCATTCATTCATTTTCTTTTTGGCTTAGTCCCTTTATTAATCAGGGGTCGCCACAGTGGAATGAACCCCCAACTTATCCAGCATATGTTTTTCTAAGAGGATGCCCTTCCAGCCACAACCCATCTCTGGGAAACATCCATACACACTCATTCACCACGGACAATTTAGCCTACCCAATTCACCTGTACCGCTTGTATTTGGACTGTGGGGGAAAGCACCCGGGAGGAAACTCACGCGAATGCAGGGAGAACATGCAGACTCCACACAGAAACACCAACTGGCTCGAACCAGCCACCTTCTTGCTGTGAGGCGACAGCACTACCTACTGCGCCACTGCGTAAAGTAAAAAGTTAAGTTTACGGTTTTTTATTTAGCCAGTACAATAAAAGTTACGAGCATTGCCAATGTTGTGCTTTTAATCCTGCCAGGAAGTTTCATAAAACCATCCAAGTCAATGCCTGCTACAAAATTATGATAATGCATTGTGGCAGATGTACAGTAGAGTGACTCATCGTTTGGTGTTGCATTATAATTTTATGCCATTTTTCAGTTGTTTTGTCATGTCTGAGTCTTTAATTATTATTGTTATATGACAAAGGCTACTGTGATGTGCAAATTGTAATAGTAGAGATTACTTTATTTTCAACCCATTGTGCTTCTCTCTGTAATATCTGAACCAAAGGGAAAGCTGCACTTTTCCACTTGCTGCAGTCAGTATTTTTCATTCTTTTTGATAGCTGGGAATTGCATCAAGTAATAAGGATAGGAAAATTTTCACGTAGTCCTCAAAGGCTCAAACAAATTGGTCAGTGAGTCTTTTATAAACAAAAGATGATAAAGAGATTTAAAAAGACCTAAGGGTTTCTGTACCTAATTTGTTTATTTGACTTTTAGGCTCATTTCTTACAAAAGCACCCTTCCAAGTTAACTCAGGTCTTCTGTAACAGTTATATTTTTATAGAAGCTTCCCTACTGCTTCACTGTGGGGGTCTGCACTCAACATTGTGTTTCCAATCAGTGCTGTTTAAAGCAGGCAGAGATCTTCGAGAGCCAGAGACAGACAGGACAGAAAGTTTAATGTGTTCAGGTGAGCCATTCAGATCCTCCAGGTGTATTGACAACATAATCTGCACACCTTGCTTTACTGCGGCACCTCTTTGATCATCTGTCAGAAGGGCTGAAGCTCTCACGGTTACCCCTAGTTTCTGCCACTTTCATGTGTCTGTTATTGTCTGTGCTTGAAATAGTGGCTTCTTTCACTGAGTGGCTACATGTCCCAACCCCAAATGCATCACTCTAGGGAAACAGTAAGAACAGAAGTGAGCATTAAAGGGATAGTTTATTTTAAAAGGAATGTAAGTCTGGGGTAATTTACTTAGCCCTTTGTCATTCCAATGTTGTATTTTGTTGTGTCATTCTGAAAGCAGATGTTTAGCTTAATGTTGATGCAGCTCTTTTAAGGTGTGTTCACAACAAGAATGATAAGATTAAAGATAACTAGGCCCACATGGAATCGGCGCTCGCTGATTTTTAGCTCATGTATGTATTTACTAGTATAAATGTGTGTAAATTTATATATTTTTTCAGTTTTTGCACTAATTTCACTAATATTATTGTGATATAATTTTTGTAATATTAAAAAGTAATATTTTCTGTCTTTTAGTAGATATATTATATGAGAGACTTGCTTTGTTTACCAAATAAGTGGATCTAGATGGATTTGCATTGTAAGCATTAAATAAAAGACAAAATGGTTTGTGAATGGATTGTTGATTGTGAATGGCTGTCACTGTTTTTATTGTTCATCAGCTAAAAATAATTATGCTTTGAAAATTATTCCAACTGTTAGGTCTCTCTGTACTGTTATCATTATAGCTGTGCTGTAATTATATTATAAATCCTTAAAGCCAGTAGTAGCTATGTGTGAGGAACAGAAATTTGATTCTTCTCTTCCACAATGGCTCTATACTTGTTGTTATTATTTTGGCACATAATGTTTCAAAAGAATTATGAAATAAACCAAATTACTTCGCCTTTCAAAATGACATTTTTAACATAGCATGCAGATATGAAATTACTTCAGTGCCCCTCTATGAGATCATCGGTGCCCCTTTATCCTCCGTTCATGACATTCCTCTCATGGTGCTCCAGCTAAGCTAGCCATATTGTGAAAGACCCAATCCAGGCTCATTCTGATTACGTACCCTTACATTTCTGCAGACAGCAAAATACCTCCCAGGAGCTATGTTTTTTGCAGTTTTTGTTTTTGCGAATTCGCCAGAGGCCACTGTGTTATGCTATTTGAGATGTCAATTTTCTCTCGCGAGTGCAATTCGCGCCTGCTGTTCTCATGTTAATCCACCAGAAGCGCTGTTGACTAACTCACTAACTGACTGACCAACCGACCGAGGCCCACACCCAAACCCAACCGCAGTATTTTGAAAAGCAATCCAGAAAAATAAAAGCCCCCTGATTTTTACCAGGTTTTCAGATTTTACCACATTCTCACCCTGTTATTTACTCGAATCCTGTTGTCGTGGTCAATTTCTCTCTGCATCTGAAGTCTGCCAACATACGTATTGTCCACATGCAGGTAAGCGGGTAGCTGATTAACGAGAAAAGAAATGGTGTCCGCCTCGTAGCGTTTGTTTTGAAGACAAAATGCAGCCACACATTTGTGATCTCCAGAAACATATATAGGGCTACGTTTTTTAGAATGAGTCTATGTTGGAAAGACCCTACCCATCCATTCCACGGTCTCTTCCAGCTGCTGCCATCAGGAAGAAGGTTTTGAAGTATTAGAGCCTGCTTGGCTAGACTACTCAACAGCTTCTATCCACAGGCTGTTAGAGCCCTTAACTCCAGTCAATTTACCCCCACTCTTAATCCCCCCCCCCATTTGATTTCTGAGTATTTCCCATACAAGTAAGTGGGCTTAACAAACCACCTGTAGAAAAGACACCCTCTCATCTCTCTGACTCTTGCACCAGGTTGCACATTAGCATTATAGACACTTTCTTAAGCACTCCATGTCTCTTGGAAACATTGTGCATGTCAAATTGTTCTTCATACAGGTGAGTGGGCTCAACAAACCACCTGTAAAAACACACTTCGCTCTTATACACCTGACATATTATCTAAACTCCATCTTATATGGACTCAATAAGAAAAATGTTTACAATAAATGTACCATAATCATGTTGCACTGCTTGCCTAACCTTAAATAACTATTTTGCACAATATTAAACCTTAAATACCTCTTTTGCACAATATTCACTTTTAATACCTCTCTTGCACAATATCCTGCACAACATTGTTCAGTCTCATGTAAAAGTACTTGTATCAGTAATTGTACAAGTAAAAGTAATTGTAAAAGTAATTGTACCAGTGTTCTGTTTGTATTTATGATTAATTTATGTAGCACCGTTTACTTCGCTTTTTCTTTGCCGATAGAATATGGAGCTCATGTTACCAATGACACTGTAATTATAGCTGGTATTGCTAATTACAGTTTGTTTAAACTACGTACAGTATGATAAAGTTTTATAATAGGCTGAAGTTTTGAAGAGTCAAGAAATTATATGCCACATTTATGGTTATTTGATGTATTAAAACAAACATAGAAAACTATTAATCACCTAATTTATAAATATGTATTTATTATATATTAATATTTTTACAGTGTATAGACATTGCAGTTATGTGAAAGAAAACCCTGCTGAGTTAGAATGTCATACTATACTAGATATATTTATTAAAATAATATTTTAGTCACAGAACATGTTTGGAAATGGAAAGATAATACATTAAAATTCATGCAAAATATTGCAAAACAATTACAAACTACAAAATTTCAGCAATATTTTATAGATTTTTTGTTTCTCTTGATTTTAGCTGTTTTTGAACATTTTATTTAATATTTTTCTCTAACATATACATTTGGGCTACATATTTTTTAACCATTATTGTAAGTTATTGTAAGTCCAGATTTGGCTTCACTACTGACTAAACTAATGTATATGCACAAATATAATACTGTAAAGCATCCCATAGAAATTATTAATTTAAACGAGAGATTTGTGGGGAGTGGACTCATATACAGTATGCAGAGCACTGTAACTTTTAAAGTTTTGGAATTGGATCAAGCTAGATTTTGATCAGACAGGCAGGCTATTATTGATCGGTCCTGGTGTTAGGGAGTTTAGCAAACTCCTAATCCTGGCTATTTAAATAAAGCCTGTAACTCATCCTGCACCAATTGGGCTCAATGATAATCCTAACTCAAATCATGCAGATGGTTGAGGAAAGCTGTGCTGTTCTTTTTCTATGTGATCAGACTTGCAATTACTGTATCCCAGGTGATAAAACAAGTTTAAATATTGCATAGACTTACAGTGAAGGGGAAAAAATATCTCGGGACAGCAGTGTCAATGTGGCTGAATTCTTTGATTTTTATACAACATTTTATATACAGTCAAACCAAAAATTGTTCAAAAATATATATTTTTTTAGATTTTCTTTACTAATGGGTGAAGGACAGAGTTAATTTATGTAAGTGAGGATGCCAAAATAAAATACACTGACATATTATCTCCAAAAAAAATCTTTATACACTGGACTAAAAACAGACAAACAAGACTTTGGAAAAATATTGAATTTCAGGTTTTCATGAACCATAAAACAAAGTATTGGCAGTTATGTTGGAAAACAATATTGACAGTTATGTTAATAATGTTATACTTAAAGTTGTTTAAATAATTTTTGGTTGATCTTAATCCATTACATACTGTGCATTTCTGACTAAATTATCTGATATTGTCAACATGAATATGTTTGGACACAGTTTAAATATGAACAATCAAGTTTCTTGTCATATAAACTATATAGAATAAATTGTGATGCTGTGAGAAATGTTAAAGGTGTGTGAATAATTTTGGGTTTGACTTTATGTAGAGTGGCTTTTGATATTTTCACCACAGTGTCAAGTTTGTTTCATTTATAATACTACTGTATGACCTACTTTAGGTCAATTTTGCAAGGACTAACATTCAAGGGTGAAAAGTCACACGTGGAGGCAGTTTCTCTGTGATTGGCTCATTATTTCCCTGTTTATTTGATAACAACTGTATGTCATGATTATGCCTAATCTGCAAATCAGCCTGACTTAATAGATGGACTAATTACAAAGTAAACAACTTGACCACCCACACATCACTTCTTTGAATCAAAATTAGTGGATTATTGTGAGTGAGCTGGTTTTGAGTGTCCACTCTATACAGGAAAATAAAGCTTCGCCTTCATGTGACCTTCATAGCATTTCTTGTTTACCAAACATTTGAGGTTTAATGGGCTTAGAGGAACAACATGCAGAGGAACAACATGTAGTCATAAAGCAAAGCAAAGCTACACAAAATATTCTTGGTTCTGTATTATTATTAAAGCAATGTAATTTTTTTTTTTTTTTTTATGTAATTTGACTTTAGTACATTGGAAGCAAAACTGATAATGGAGCTAAAAAGTTTATAGTATGAGTCGCTTGTTGTAGTGTAAGGTAAATTGTGTTTCAGTTGAATCGCTTTTAATTTCACAGTTATTATAAAAAAGAAATAAATATGCTAAATAAATTCCATCTAACAGCCATTTAAAACTAAATGAATGGACTCAAAAGAGACAGGAACACCTTTTGGAATTAAGTTAAATATGGTTCAGAAACTTTTCTCTTTACTTTCTTTTCTGCTTGGCCTCACTCTCATCGAATTGTTTTTAGAGGGGTTTTATAGAACCCATTTCTTTTTTGATTAGATATTTTGCAACCAGAGTCAGTGTGAAACTTTAAGCAAGATGTCTTTTGACCTCCCAATCATTAATATTGATCATGTTCAAAAGGCAAAAAGAAGAAATTTCTCTGATGGAAACTGTTAAAATTCCTACTTCTTTTTAAAACACTTTCATAAAATAAGTTGTCAAGATAGACATGCAGTCAAAGGTTCAGTTTCATAATGTTCTTTATTATATTATATTATATTATATTATATTATATTATATTATATTATATTATATTATATTATATTATATTATATTATATTATATTATATTATATTATATTATATTATATTATATTATTTTATATTATATTTCCTTTTAAGAATGTGTATATATACAGAAAGAGACTTTTTGACAGATCTAGACTTGGTGGAGAAGTTGTAGATGTTTTAGTTCCAAAGAGATACGACACCAGGCAAACCACCAGGGCCAAAACTTTAACTTGACTGATCACCTGCTGTCTGAGCTGTCGAAGAGTCCTGCTGCAATTCCTGATCTGTTGCAGGTGAAGATTGAACTGCGTCACAGGTAACATTTCCCAAGCAGCTCCCTGTACTGTGACTTCTTCTCCCTCTCCACTCCTATCACTGTTAGTATATGTGTAAGTCAGTGAGATAGACAAACTCTTTTCAGCTGCTAGAATCCATAAGCTACTTGCTTTATTTCAATAAGAAAACATTTGGGATTTAATCACTCATTCTTTAAATGTCTTTTGTCAAGAGTGCCTTTTAGCCACAGCTGCTAGCCCATTTTACTTATCTGGCTGTTTGGATCAGGGTGTACTCACACTATGTACAGTTGCCTTGAACCGGGCCGAAGCACGCTTGTCCCCCCTACCGTCTCCGACTGCCCGCACTCACATTGCAGGTGCGCTTTGCACTCACACTACAACCGTACACTACAAGTGAACTGCGCTCTGGCATACCTCTTCCAACCGGGCCAGGGCCAGCCAACTGAACCACGCCTGAGCCCGACTCAGAGCACTCACACTTCTCAAACAATCTGGGAAACGGGCCTAGGCACGGTTCGGATAGTATAGTGTGAGTGCCCCCTCAGTCTGTCACAGTGGAAATGAGAATGAGCCACTTCCTAACTTTCCACCAACTTTCAAAACTTTTCCTCCTTCACCAATCCTACTCAGCTTGGGACTCATCTGGAAGCAATCCTGTTCCATTAATCATGTCTAAATCCAAATCTTATTCATTGCTGGCTATTTTGTCCAGCTTCAAGACTCCATCAGATTTTAACCACATTCAGATTTCTGGCTGCCCCAAGCTCCCCCTCAGGCCTCACAGCCCAGTCTGTGGATCAGTTGGCTCTCGCTGGCTTCAACAGCATGTTTTGTTCTTCTGGCTTCATCTCGGACCGATATTACCTTTGGTTTTGTCTTGGTCTTCCTGCCCACCAGCTGTGCTTCAGCTTCATGTTGCATGTGTTTTCAGACAGTTATAATATTGTTGTTTGGTTATTTCTGTTGAAGGGGTGGTATAAATATACAGCTGTCTTACAGCAGAATCAATAAACATAATTAAATTTAACTTCTAACAAGCTCTGAAATCAGTGTTGCTGCAGTTGTGGTCACTCATCAACATTCCACTGTCCTTGACCTGGCCTGAAGTCCCTGAGACACAAAGAACTTGGGAACCAGAAAAAGCAATGACATTCAAATCATTCCAGTTTTAGTCTAAAGTGGGATGACACTAAGATCATTTAATCTAGGCACTTAAACCAAAAAACGTAGAATACACAAGGCATGCCATTCATATCTTTTTGAATGGGGAAAAGTGTAACGGTCAATATGGCAAATGAAACCCTGCTTACTAGTACAGGAGCCAATCATCGATCGATATAGACTAATGATACTTCGGGTAGGGTCTCTGACCAGATGTGAGTTTCTGCAGATTTTGTGTGATTTGGATGTTTAGAAATGAAACTAAAGACACAGCTGTTGTATAATTTTATTTCTGATTCCTAATATGAAATTCAATCATAAGTTTGGCAAGCAGTTTTGGAGAATTTGATGTTTCCCCATTTAGACAAAATGCCCGAGCATACTGCCAGAGAGGCGTTTCAAAGATAAAACGTGAAATTACTTGTCTTTTTTTCTCCAATTCCTTTTTATTATATTTTAACATGTACATACACATTTCCATGTGTCAGATCCAACACAAACCAAAAAAACAAACAAATGAACAAACAAAACAAAAGGCTTCTCAGCATTTTACATCAAAATACAATATCACCTCTGTTACTAATCTTCAAGTAAAACATTTCCAAATCCACCATCTTTTAAAAACAGCGTAAAAGGTCCCCAAACTCTATCAAAAATTATGTATTTATTTCTTATCATATATGTTATTTTTTCCATTGTCATGTTTGTTACCATCTCTTTCAGCCAACAGCCTATAGTTGGTGCACATATACTTTTCCAATTTAAAGAAATAAGCCGTTTCGCTTGTAGAATACATATATTCATAAATATATGCTCCGTCTTTTTTAACTTGATCTCCTTGGGATATAAATGAAATAAAAAAATTAAAGGAGACATTGGTATATTAACCTTAAGAATCTTTTCTATAATTTCTTTCACACCTTTCCAAAAGTTCTGTATTCCTTTACATTCCCATATACAGTGATACAATGTTCCTTTATGGTCCCTGCATCTCAAGCAAGTATCTGGAATATTTTCATTATATTTATGCAGTAAAACTGGAGTTATATAAATCCTCATCAACCATTTATATTGTAACAGTTTCAGACGAGTGTTCATTGTTAGTGATTGAGCTTCCTCGCATGTCTTCATCCAGTCCTCTGTAGAAATATCCTCCTCAAGATCTAATCTCCAAGCTTCCAATTTACAATTTGAAGATTCCTTTGATCCTGACACCAGCATCTTGTATAATGCAGAAATTAAACCTTCACTAAAACAGTCTTTTATTATTACTTTTTCCAAGATAGACAATGATGGCATATCTAGAGAATTATTTTGTGATTTGAGGATAAAATCTCTTATTTGTAAATACTTAAAGAAATGTTTTGCAGGAATATTGTATTTACTAACAATTTCCGCAAATGACATTAGAATATTGTTAACATATAAGTCTGCTATCTTTTTAATTCCCTTCTCTGCCCATATCTTGAATCCTGCATCTAACGTACCTGGTTTAAATTTTTTATTGCCCCAAATTGGACTGAAACAAGATAATGGATTGCAGGCACTTAAATATTTTTTCCTGTCAAACCATATGGAAATCATATTTATAACTATGGGATTGGAAACAGTTTTTTTAAGATTTTTAAATTCTGCTGAATATAAATACAAATTTAAAGGTAGACCAGACTTAATGCCAACTGATTCCATCTCCACCCAAGATGGGCAGTCCTGAGATACAAAATAAAACATTATTGTTCTAAGTTGCACAGCCCAATAATACCAATGCAAATTAGGACATTGTAGACCTCCTCTATCGTATGGCAAGTACAGGAGTGTTAGACGGAGTCTGGAACGTCTGTTATTCCAAATGAATTTAGTGAACATTTTTTTAAGTCTTTGAAATAAATTCTTAGGGGGAGGCAGAGGAATACTCTGGAATAAATATAAGAATTTGGGTAAAATATTCATTTTTAAAATATTTATTCTACCAATTAAAGAAATGGATAAGGGCATCCATCTTTCTATTGAACTACTAACAATTTCAAGAAGTGAACCATAATTTTCTGGCACAACATCTTCTAGTTTTGGTACAATTTTTATACCCAAGTATGTAAAACAATTGACAATATTAAAGGTTGCTGCACACTTATTAGGCTGTTGTCTGTCACTCTCATTTAAATATAGAATAGAACTTTTAGAATTATTAATTTTGTAACCAGATATTTTTCCAAATGTACTAATGAGATCTAGTAAAGCAGGTATTGATGTATCAAGCTGCTTTAGAAACAGAATGACGTCGTCAGCAAACAGTGCAATTTTATGTTCTATCATTCCTATCTTAATTCCTGTTAATTCCACATGGTTTTTTATTGCTATTGCAAATGGTTCAATGGAGATGGCAAAAAGTAAAGGAGAAAGAGGAGAACCCTGTCTACATCCTCTTGATATACTAAATGGTTTTGAAACAATATTGTTTGTCAACACTTCTGCCGTAGAACTATTATACAATAGTCTAACCCACTTACAGTATTTTTCACCAAACCCAAATCTATTCATCACATCAAACAAATAGGACCATTCAACCCGATCGAAGGCCTTTTCGGCATCCAATGATAATAGAGCAGTATCTTGTTCACCCCTCTGTTCATGAAGTATATTTAGAACTCTTCGAACATTGTGAAAACCTTGCCTACGCTTTATAAAACCATTTTGATCCTCTCCTATTAAATTTGGTAAAGTACCTTCTAACCTCTTAGCTAAAACTTTACTTAAAATTTTTGTGTCTGAATTCAATAAACTAATTGGGCGCATATTTTCGCATTTTGTGTTTGTTTTCCCTGGTTTCGGTAATAATGTAATTAAAGCTCCTCTCATTGATGTAGGCAAAAGCTCCTGATGATATGCCTCCATTATCATTTCCATAAAAGGAGTTAGCAACTTTTCTTTAAACATCTTATAAATTTCTATAGGGAGCCCATCTGGGCCTGCAGCTTTTCCTGATTTCATAGAGTCAATAGCTTCTCCTATTTCTTGTAATGTAAAGTCTTCATCTAATTTTTTCTTTTCTTTAATTGATATCTGAGGTATATTTAGACTATCTAAAAATTGTTCTTGGATATCTACATTTAGTGAGCATTCTGAGCTATATAGCTTTTTATAATAAGTTCTAAATGTTTCATTGATCTCTTCTGGGTCAACTATATTTCCAGTTAAACTCTCAATTGTTGTAATTGTACGTTCTGTTTGTTGTTGTCGAATTTGCCAAGCTAATAACCGTCCTGTTTTATCTCCATATTCATAGATATTTTGTTTCAACCTTAAGACTTTTGAAGCTGCCCTACCTGCTGACACTTCATTATATCGGGACCTGAGTAGTAAAAGTTTCTCTTTTGCTTCTGCTGTATCTATGGTTTTATGAAAAGTTTTATTTTCTAGTTTTTTTATTTGATCTTCTAATTTTTTCATTTCCTGCCTAGATTTCCTAGCTTTGGAGCTGCAAAACCCAATTATATGTCCTCTAATAAAAGCTTTGAATGCTTCCCATCTAATGCAAGCAGATGTTTCAGACTTATTAATTTCAAAATACAAATCAATTTGTTTGCCAACATATTCTACAAACTCTGAATCATGAAGCCATCCTATCTGAAAACGCCATTTATTGGGATTTTTTATTAATTTTTTAGTTTTGTATGATAAAGATACTGCTGCATGGTCAGATATGACTATACTATGATAACTACAATCTATTATATTGTTAAGGAATTGTGCTGAAATTAGGTAGTAATCAATACGTGAGTATGTATGATACATACCTGAATAACAGGAATATGATATTGTTGCAGGATTAAGATCCCTCCAAACATCTAGTAAATTTAGATCTTTCATAAATTCCAGTATCACCTTCCTAGCTTTAGTATGTGTTTTATCAATTCCTGTTGAACGATCTTTAGCAGGATCTAGTACACAATTAATATCCCCTGCAATAAGGTAGTATCCAGGCAGAGTGGCAATTAACAAAAATAAATCATTAAAAAATTTAGGATTGTCATCATTTGGACCATAAATGTTAATTAAATTTATCTTTTCTGACAAAAATGTACATTGTAAGACAATATATCTTCCTAGTGTATCCTTAATTACTTTCTGAACATGAATTGGAACTGATTTATGAATTAAAATCATTACTCCTCTTGCATTTGAAGTGTGACAAGCCTCAAATACTTGCCCCTGCCATCTCCTATGAATCCTAATTGTTTCACTTTTTACCATGTGGGTTTCTTGAAGAAATACTATGTGTGCCTGTAAATATTTGATCCTATCCATTACTTGTTTTATTTTTTTAATATTGCCCAATCCTCTACAATTCCATGTTACAAATTTCACATTCCCTGTCTCCCCCATGATTTGTTACATTTCTTAATAATGGGTGTTTTACCTTTTACAATCTCAACAACCTTAAATACTGAGAAGCAAAAAATAAAAAATACATAAACAATCTTGAACAACACTCCTATTATAAATGAACTTTCAACATTCAACCCGATTTCCCCAGTAGCATCCATACTACTGCGTGTAACCCCCCACCCCCTTTTCTCCGTATATGGCGCTGATTGGTCCACACCTCCGTGAGGAACTATCAGGTACTTTTGTCTACAGTTGTCACTAACAACCCTATTTGTAACATTATTCTCGCATATTATATAAAACTATCAACACGCCTTTCGACATTTGCAGAAAAAAATTATTTTTTTACAAATCTTTCTAGTCACTAAGACTTCAAAACAAAACGAGGATATCCTTCCGCGGATGATCAGAATTATTGTTCATCTGGCATTTATCTTCCAACTGGAATGAGCCCAACTTTATTCTGCTTCTACCTCTTCTATGAAACGTTCGACTGCCTCCGGTGTGTCAAACACCTTTGATTTCTCCTGGTGAGTAAGAAGTAGACGGGCCGGATATATGATCCTGTGTTTACCGATCCCTCTCTCTCGCAGCTTCTGTCTCACTCCATCATACGCTCTTTGTTTTCTGTGAACTTCAGCCGAAACATCTGGATGAAATCGAAGTATGTGTTCGTTGTATGAAATCACGCCCTTGGACCTGGCCATTCTTAACACCTGTTCTTTTTGCTTAAAATTTAGGAACTTTATTATTAGTGTTCTTGGTAGTGTAATCCGTCGTGTGTTCCGAACTTCCATGTTTCGTTGTGGGCCGACTCTATGTGCTCGCTCTATGACAAGCGTTGTACTCGAGTCCATTTCCAGTATTTTTGGAATCCAGGCCTCCAAAAACGCACACGCATCTCCCCCCTCTTCTCGTTCCGGCAAACCCACTAGCCTGAGATTGTTTCGTCTATTTCTGTTTTCCATGTCATCAACCTTGTCCATCAATTTCTTAACTTGCGATTCGACGGAATTTGCACGAGCATTAAGTTGAACGATCTCATCTTCCGCTCCCGAAATGCGTTCCTCGGCCTCCTTTACGCGTTCATTTACCTCTTTGATTGCTGACATAATGCCGTCAATTTTATTTGCAACCCGTTTGTCCATTTCTCTAATGGCTTGTAAAACATCTGCGTTGCTGGGGTTCGTCTCAGTTATTTTTGTGGGTTCGCTATCATCATCCTCTTCGGTCTCTTTTACCTCATCTACATTATCAGAATCCGGCGACATTTCTTGAGCCTCGTTATACAACTTTTCTTGTGTTCTGTTCTTCTTTTTCGGTGCCATTTCAGTTGCTAAAGTTTAACGTGTTCAATAACCAATAATGTATCAAAGATTTAAGCGAGTTTAAAGGATTTATATAAAAAAATTATGGGAGGGTCGTTATCTCACGTCTTCTCACTATCACTCCATAACCGGAAGTGAAATTACTTGTCTTAAAGGGACTTTGCTTAAACAGATTCAACTTTATTAATATTCATATCGCAGAAAGGATACATTGATCAATATACCACTACTTCACTGATGTTTTCTTTTTTGTTTTTATTGCTGAAACCTTTTAGTTATTAAACACTACATTAGAGTTCACGCTCTGACTAAGTCCTTCAATTCCTGTGGTAGAATTATTCTCTTAAAGGTGCAGTAGGTGATGGTCTTCAGAAACATGTTGTGCTGGCTAAAAATCTCTTCACATTTTGATAGTACTGATTATAGTAAATGATCTGAATGTATTTATATGTATTTTTATATTCTGGGTAAGGCATAAGACTAAAAAATGTTCGTCCAATTAAAAATTGTCAGGCCGACAAATAACTCTATTACGAGAGGTCACTCAAACTGTCTGTCAACAAATTTAAATGTGTATTTCTGCGCAGCCTCTTTACGCATATATCTGTCATTTGCGCGTGCACATGAAGCATGGTCACCTACAGCTGACAGAGAGAGATATCAGGCAAACTCTTCATCAACCTGAAAGACCTTCTGAAAGACCAATGTCGCCTTGTATCCACAAAAAGAAAGATTGTGTTGTTTAAAGGGCTTTTGCCAAAAATGGAGAATCAGAACATGTCTAAATCCTGAATCAATATCGGAATTACTTTTACATGCTAGAGAGAAATTACATTATGCAGTTCAAAACAACGATCTGAAGGATGACACCACTGCCGAAGTATTACTTTTAGACTGGTATGTTTTAAAACTATGTTAGTCACGCAAAGCTTATGTAGATTGTGTTCTTTTTTTATGAATGGGTTTATACTGTATGGATGGAGCTTTTCAGCCACTGAAAATATCTGGCTAATATTGACTATTTTCAAGTTAATGGGGTATCTTTTACAGCATTGATAACATAGTCTGTTAATTAGACATAAGCATTCATTTAGTTGTTCAAGTGTAAAAGGAGAAAAAACAAGTGATGTACGAGGGTCTGCGAGAACAATTGAAAATCAAAAGTCACTCGTTGGTTTGGTAACGTAAGTGTAATGTAAAACAATGTCAGGATATTTCTGTTTTTAGCATTCCTTTTTTATGATCTGATTTTTGTTTAGGTGAATAACAAAGCATAAGTATGTAGCTCTCTTCCTCCTAACCAGGGTTACTGTGGCGAAGTTTGATTTATATTCGCACATTTGTTCATTTTTGAACAGTGACAACCTTTAAATATTCAGTCTGAAACAGTGTGTAGGTATGACTATTACTGTTTATTATTAAGGAAAAAGTCCAAATGTGCGAATATAAAACCAACTTTACCCCAATGCCAGTTTTGGGGAAAAATAATGCCTGCACCTGCTGGCCTGTCAACCACTACTGGACAAAGTGTATGTCTTCATAGAGTTTTCTAACTGCTGAATGACATGATCTAGTGTATATAAGGTTTTCTATCGTCATCAGATCATCATCTTTTCGGTGTGCGTTTATGACTTAAGAAGGCGTGGCTTTGGATCGCAGGGGAGGGATGTAAATTTTCAAAGCTATTATGCTATTTCTAGCATTCTGGCAGATCAAGCCAAAAAAAGTTCAGAAGACTTTGTCTAGTCAAAATATGACCTTAAGATTAATAGAGAATATTGCAGTTTGTTCTTTTGATTTTCCTCACAAGACAACAGAAAAATTATATCATTATTAACAGATCATTCACCTACAACTGCTTCAGAAACAGAAATACTCTGCATGAATTAGTCCTTCAATAGTAGCTAAAAATAAAAAGTTGTCTGGGAGAATACTAACAGAAAGGCTAGGCAAAGCCATTGTTAAAAGGAGTTTTGATTTGTTGGTCACTACATTACACCCATTTGTGTTTTGATTACTTGACAGGCTATTTTTTAACAGCCATATAATTATTCCTGAGAAAAAAATATCTACAGAAGGAGAGAATAGAAAGATATATCCATCATCACTATGGTTTGATAATGTTTTGGTTTGTGATGTGAAATCTCTTTTAATTCAGTTCATTGGTCTGGAAATGGTTTATGGTCATTACCCACACAGATCTGTCATGGCATTGAGCTAATAGCTCATTAAAGTGCAGCGTTTCATCTATACCATGCAGACTGCAGTGAAAGCTTGTCATTTTGTCACGGTTCTGCTGTCCTAAAGAGTCTTTCTGTCATTTGATACTGACAACATGTCATTTCAAATGAACTTACTGAGCTAATTATTCTAAAGGTAGATTCAAGACAGTGAGCGCTTCTGTAGAATATAAACGAGAGGTGCAGTCATGCTTTATTCTTTCTGTGGCACAAAATTATAGGGAAATTCAGTGGGACCCAATTCTCATTAGTCTTTTAATAAGTAAAATATTCTTCATATTGTCTTCTTTGATCTTCCTTAAGACTAAAACCTCATGCAGGTTAGGAATAAATAAATATTATTGTATTTTCCAGAATGTAAGCTGCATTTTTTTTGGCGAAGGTAGGTCTCGAGAGCTCCCCCCTTTAGAAAAGGGAGGAAAAGGAGGAGATGGGGTGGAAGGGGTGATTCTTCCAAACGAAGATAGAGCAGTAGGAAGAAAATTATCCATTTATAGTAAACTAGGATCACTCTGATTGGATTATTACTGATTATAGATGAGCGGCCAGTTGTGCTCAATCATATCACGTGCTCCTCTCGAAATTAGTTTATGAAACTTCACTTATGAGCCATTCACTGATGTAGTATATTCAAAGAAACAAATAAGAGGACATTTAAGAAATCTGCTTTGTTTTTTGATTTTGTTTTTGTTTTGCTCTTCTCTCTAAAATCATTCTGAACCGAGTAACCTCAACTGGGAACCGTTTTCAAAACATTTCAGCATTGCTGGCCTCCAACCGAGACTAGGAAATAAGTGTCACAGCTAAAATATTGCTTCCCAGACAGTATATTTACTGAATGACTTGGAACATTTGGCTCTATTTATTTGAAACCTTTTTTTTTTTTTAGATGGGATGTAAAGTGACCGTCTTGCTGTTCATCTATTTCCTGGCTACAAACTACTATTGGATCCTGGTGGAGGGCTTGTACCTGCACAGTCTCATCTTCATGGCCTTCTTGTCGGACTCTAAATACCTGTGGGGTTTCACTTTAATCGGGTGGGGTAAGTATACCAGAGTGAATGTGCTGGAACAGGCAATTTGTCAATATTCCCGCTTCTTTGGGTTTGTAACATATCTCTGTAAATGAAAAGCTGCTGTTGCTGGTTTTTTTGTTGCCGGAATCCAGTTTGGTTGATGGACACTTGCATGATGGGTAAATGTACTCTTCTCAAAGAACAAGGCCAATCATGTTTCTCACATGTTTTTTTTTCATTGTGTGGCTTCCTGTAGCTGACTGATATTATATGATGACTGGTGTGCATATGTGTGAAAGTGAAAGAGACACTATCAATATATACTCACAAAACCATTCAAAACCTTTAGTTCAGTAATATTCCTGAACATTTATTTATAAAAGAAATGAGTTAAAGAAACACTTGAAAATTCTGTTACTGGATTTATTAAGTGTGAGTTTGATTTAAAATGTTATTCAATAAAATCTGAAAGCATTTATTAAATTTTCTTAATAAAAATACTGTCATTTACAGCGTTTTTGTTTCTTTTAGACGGTGACAGATGTCAGACTGTTTTTATTTGCTGTGACTTAATTCAATTTATTTTTATTTCTATAGCGCTTTTACAATGAAGATAGCTATGTGCTACATAGCTAAACATAGAAGATTTAGTAAATTGCAATTGAAACTGTCAGTCCAGTTTTCAGAGTTCAGTTTAGTTCAGTTCAGTGTGGTTTAATTTTCACTGCTGAAAGTCCAAATACTGAAAAGCAAATCCATTAATGCACAGCTTCACAAGTCCCAAACCAAGCAAGCCAGTGGTGACAGTGGCAAGGAACAAAACTTCACCAATTGACGAAAGTGCAGGAAAAAAACCTCAAGAGAAACCAGGCTCACTAAACATCATGGTTATTGTACCAAATATTGATTTCTTAACTTTCCAAAGAAAAAATTATAAAAAAATATATAAAAATATTGATATTGCATTGTCTGAAAATGTTTTGAACTATTTACAACTATAAACTATTTACAGATTAATCATAATTTAAATTGACGTAATTCAGAAAATATTTTAGTAAAATATTTAGATGTTTATGAAGTCTTAGGGCCCTATCATACACCCGGCGCAATATGGCGCAAGGTGTGTTTGACATGATTTATTGGTATTTTCAGACCAGCGCAACCCTAATTTTCACGTTTTGCGCCACTTTGTTTAAATAGCAAATCTATCACCTATTCAGGTTCAAACGCTTAATAAACACACGATGTACAGCAATACATAAATATCTTTACATTTGAAAAAAAAATTAAAGGATTAAAATGTGACAAGTTATTATTTACAGTACTACATAGATATAAAAAAACACTACCTCCATACCTTCATGTCCAGAAGGCTTTTTTCAGTTTATTCATGACAATTAGCATTTTTATTATAATGTTATTATTATTATACAGCAGTATTATTTATTATATGCATATTTATAATAGTTTTAATAAAAACCAGTTTAGATTTGTCCTCCTGTCGGGTTTTGGAGTTGGCTGCATCACCATATGGGGCATAAGAATAGGACGTGTGTTATATAATGTTTATTTATTTGCAAATTAGAGGTGAATTTGTAAATAGTTTTGAAACAAATCTTTGTGTTTAACAAACGAAATTAAATATGAAGGCTAATGGATGTCATCAGTGGAGTGCGTACAACACCATTTCCTTATCCATGAAAGTAAAGGAGTAAAGTGTAAAAGTAAAGTAAAAAGAAAATAAAGAGGCCGAATGAAGGAGGCTCATTCTTTATCCTTGCGCAGATGGTCTGTTAAACTATTTTCTTGCTAGTGAAGCATTCAGTTTTTCTATTCACTTTTTCCACTTACAAAATCTGCCATGTAAATATGTAAATGCGATGCAACTTACTCTTAAAGGGAATGGAAGATGAGCCTCTGATTGGTTTAATGCACATTTTGCTCAAAACACACCCATAACTCATTAAAGGAATAAGCACAACACTGTTAGACCATGCGCCAGGGCGCAAACAGTATTTTTCTGTTTTTAAAAAAGCAAAAGTGGATTCGGACACGCCCTTAAGGCTTTGCGCCATGCGCTTTAGACTTTGTGCCTAGATTGTTAAAATAGAGCCCTTACTGGTTTAATGAACGTTAGGTTGGTTCACAGGTTGTGATGTTTCAATTTTTTTTGTTAAAATTATGAGATTATGAAATTAGTATTTTTTTCGATAAAGAGCAGCATTTAAAAGACCTTTATAACATTTTAAATGTATTTACATAAATCTTACTGACCACAAATATTTGAATGGTAGTGTTGAATGTGTATTATATATAGTGAGTGACAATTCAAAATGACCACTACCACCATGTGTGACGCCGCGGCCGGACAAAGGGATTACAAAAATGTGTTTATCTGTAGGTGTAACAGCAGGTCAAAATGCCGCCAATTGGCACAAAGGCAAGGGATGCGAAATATACAGTAGACGTAAAAACCCTGCTACTTTTAAATGAAGATGAAATAAAGAAACAGCATTAGCATTAAATAGTATACTGCATTATAATTCCTCCATGAATCATTAAAACTTGTTAAAAAGCTTTAGTATCATTGTAAACTTGTTAAGTGCAATGAGGATTCATTTTGGAAATTAAAAGAAAGAAGAAAAGACAACTAAAATGAAAGTTCAAATATATGTATATACGTGCATATAAATAATATATAATTTATGTTAAATATATTTCCCTTCATATTGTTAATGTAGTCTATGGCATTCTGACAAAGTAAATCATTGCTATTCACAGTAATACACACCACACAGGAAACGCAACTTACTAAATTGTATTTGCCATGAATAGAAAAAGTGTCAACTGCAAAAACCAACAACAACGAGGACCCTGGAGAAAGAGCAAATATAATAAAGAAAGGTGTATACTGAAAAGAAAACCACAGGGAGGAAGTACAGAGAGTCACAAAAAAACAAGAGCTGCTTTAATTAACCATATGAATCACGATCTGTGCTTGACAAATACTGGACTGGGAGTTCAGTGCAGTCCAATATTAGGCGTTTTGTGTTACGTTGTGTTCTTTCCACTGCATTTTCCATATTGGGAACCGATTGTTTTTCTCTCCCAGGAGTTCGACTGTGTACTGCAGTTTCTAGAAGAATCCTGCAGAGATATTGAGACACACACATGCAACACAATATTGTATTGTGTAGAGGAGAAGCTTGAATAAGAAATATACAAAATCAAAAATTCTTCATTGTGGAACCTTGGCAGTCATGTTTTTCCAATATTACATTATAGCAGTGTTTTGTGGCTAAATATATCCTTTGCAGAGAACATTAAGTATTGATGAATTTGCTGGTGATAAATGCAACAGGAATGCAATACTACATTACAGAATATAATGAAACTGTTTGGCTTATAAACGTTTCTGTTTAAATTATAAGCACATTGACCTTAGTTTGGAGAAAAGTGTCAAATAAAGGGAGACAAACTGATTTAATTTGCAGCATTTACGTAGAGCTATTTTTCTGTTCATTTATTAATTCTGCAGTTTGAGTTCTGCACAAATATCAACTTTGAAAGACTGCGGTAATTCCAAAATAATTTAAAGCTCTGTTTTGTGTGGATAATATTGTATATACTGTATGTGAGTTAAGCTTTTAGAAACTATATTGTGTGATATGCAGTGCAACATGCTAAACTTTATCTGAATCTGAAGAGTAGATTCAAGACAGTGAGGGCTTCTGTAGAATATAAAAACTAAAATATTCTTCATATTGTCTTCTTTGATCTTCCTTGAGACTAAAACCTCACGCAGGTTAGGAATAATTAAACATAATAATATTTTCCAGAACGACAGCTGCATTTTTTTTTTCTTTTGAAATGCGCTGCAAGTTGTTTTTCAGAAAATACTGTTTTACAAACATTAGTTTTGGTTAAGCTTTTTGAATTAAACACTCTGGAATGTTCATTTATAAACCATTCCCTGAAGTAGTATATTCAAAGAAACAAATAAGAGGATATTTTAGATATCTGCTTTGTTTTTTTTGATTTTGTTTTGCTCTTCTCTCTTATTTACTCTTATTTTGGAACCAATTAAATGGCTAAGTATAATATTGTATTGTAATTACTGTATTGTACATACATTTTATTATATTGCTTTGAAGACAAGAAATATTTGTTTTTAACCATTCCAAATGAACAAGCGATGGCAGGTGGTGAAAAGCAAAAGTTGAAAAAAAATTATTAGTATTTATTTTACGTTTTAAAAGTATTTTTATTTTTGGGGATAGGGAAAGGGTTATAAATAATACTTAACACAGAATGTGCAAAAAAAAAAAACAACAACAAAAACATACTTTTTAGAAAATACCAATATATATATATATATATATATATATATATATATATATATATATATATATATATATATATATATATATATATATATATTTATATATATATATATATATATATATATATATATATAAATATATTTATATATA
The DNA here is from genome assembly GCF_903798145.1 of Danio aesculapii. Lineage (NCBI taxonomy): Eukaryota > Metazoa > Chordata > Actinopteri > Cypriniformes > Danionidae > Danio > Danio aesculapii. The sequence goes on along the minus strand of NC_079443.1, from coordinate 30,226,092 downwards.
TTTTTTTCACATTCATTTTTACATTATGAAACTAAAATGAAGACTAAAGCTATTTATCCAAAAAAATGTTTTTAACTAAATTAAGATTCATTAATTAAATGATTAAGAGTCACTGAAAAAGTGACCTAAAATAGTAATTATCAAATAAATAATAATTTTTTAAATAAAATGAATAATCACCCATTACTGCATGTAGTGAAAAATCTGACCTGTCTCTGAATTACTTGTAGATGGTGCTTTTACCATCAAATATATAAAATAGATGTTTAACTACATACATGATCTTTAATGTAAAGAAGTTAATCTTCATTCTTCTAAACACCAAACTTTGTTAGATTTACTAAAATTAAAACTAAATATATGGCGACACAGTGGCGCAGTGGGTAGTGCTGTCGCCTCACAGCAAGAAGCTTGCTGGTTCGAGCCTCGGCTGGGTCAGTTGGTGTTTCTGTGAGGAGTTTGCATGTTCTCCTTGCGTTCGTGTGGGTTTCCTCCGGGTGCTTCGGTTTCCCCCCACAGTCCAAAGACATGCGGTACAGGTGAATTGGGTAGGCTAAATTGTCCCAAGTGTATGAGTGTGTATGGGTGCTTCCCAGAGATGGGTTGCAGCTGGAAGGGCATCCACTGCGTAAAACATGTGCTGGGTAAGTTGGCGGTTCATTCTGCTGTGGCGACCCCAGATTAATAAAGGGACTAAGCCGACAAGAAAATGAATGAATGAAACTAAATATATAGGCAAGGCAAGGCTATATAAAGTTTAGTTATATAGCACATTTCACACACAATAGTAATTTAAAGTGCTTTACATAGACGGGAAAAAAAGAAACAAGTGTAAGAAAATAAAACAACAAAGAATAAAATGGTGGGTTTGATTAAAATGTGTTAAAACAGGTTATAAAAGAGTGAAAAAGAAAAGAAAGACATAACAGTGTGATCTGTTGGACATAGCACAGTGCTACAAATATAAACAAATTAGAAATGTGTTCACAAAATAAAAACTAAACCAAAACTAAGAAAACAATCACAGAAATGGATTGAACTACAGCAACCAAACCTACAGCAAAATTTACAGGACATTTTAAAGTAGTATCGAAATAGCAACTAACTTTTTAAAAATGCGAAACTTTATTAACCTTGAAATGCAGTATAACCCAATTCCACTTTTTTGGCCACATTGTCAGCCCTAGTTCCCATGAATGCTTTGCTTGATGGACTTTTGGTCATAATTGTGTGTGTATTTGCTTGAGAAACGGTTCGTTTTGTGTGCGTGCATCTCTCTGTCTCAGCCCTCGAGTACTGAATTGACTTCTCTTTCACGGTTGCATTGTGCCTAAATGGCTTAAAATCGCTTTGAAGCAAACTGTCAAGATTTGTGGAATGTGAAAATTACAAACTTTTTTTTTTTAGGAAGCAGCTCTCACCAGACTGTTCAAATATGATTTTAATTTTAGTAGGGCTGAGAGTACAGACACTGACAAAAGGGGGTCTAGAACCACCTCCCCATCACATGCAATTAAATACCCTGTCTGCTAATTTGCGTGATATCATTGTCATAAATCATGCTGCTCATTGCACATTACTTAAAAAAAAAAAAAAATAATAAAATATATATATATATACATTCACAAATTAATCACTGGGGTTTTTATTTTTCCCTCTAATAGGTGATTTAATGAGCTTGGCATATCCAGCATTTCAGCCAGCTAAACCTTGACAGTGATGCAATAACTTGCAGGGATGTTTGCAACCTAAATATTAACAAGGTCTCATTCCATCATTTCTCATTACCCTCTCTGTTTGAACAGTATGACTATTAAAAAGATGCTACAACTGCTTTAAAGGTCTCATGAAGTGCTTTGAAATGTGCTTTTTTATTACATATTTGACGTAATCTAAATTTAACCACAAGACAGGGCGGGACATAGAGTAGCTCCTACTCTTTAAAAAGCAGCCAATAGCATATTGTTTTTATCACAGCTCTACCAGTGAGAGTGTCATGAAATGGCCAGGGCATGCTGACTACAGAGCATTTGATTGGTCAGAAGATTTAATGAGAAACTGAAGTATGAGGCAATGTCAAAACAATTGTTGATCCATTTAGTTGGAATGGACAAACTGCAAGCTTTGGATGTTTTTTTTATCTTCAAAATGCAATTTTTGTCACTGTTTTGAAGCACACTACACTGAAAGCAAATACTGTTTAAACTTTAAAACCTTTTTGTATAATAAATAATAAATAATACAATTAAATTCAATCTAAATCAGAAATATTTATTCTGGTCAAGGAAAAATAACATTCACACAAAATAAAATAATTTTTTAATATAGAGACAGGTAGACAACAATCTTTAGATTAAAGTTAGGCTTGCTTTGGACCAAGCTAAGAAAATACTGTAACTTGTTACAGCTAAACTTAAATGATAGTTTTGACTTGGTTGAAAATGAAAAATGTATTTAAATATAAATTTAAATGTTTATACTGCCAAGGAAAAAATACATTCACTCAAAGGTAAAACATTGTTTTTATAGACCATGAATTATTTAAATTACTTTGGTTTGACTTAAAATCAAAATCCAAGTAAAGTTGTACTTGGCACTAAACTATAATAAATACAGAAAATGCTATTGCTAGTTATTTTATTTTCAATAATGAGGTAAACCATCTGCCTTTAGAAACTATTAGAAATGCATAAAAAATAAAAGCACCTAAACTGTACTTTTTTTATGAGGTCACATGACATGAAAACTTCTGGATTAAAGCAGAAGTATTACTTTGAGGAAAAACTAATGTTTTGTAAAGCCCCAGTCAGATCACACGATTTTCATTGTCGGTTACGAAAGTCACTTTGTCAGATTATGCGATTTTTGTCTTGATAAAATCTTGATTTGTCTTGGGTAACAAATGTGCCAGACTACACGTCCCTTCATGATCATTCATCCTGTGACGTCTACGACGAGCGTTATTTGCCAAAGCAGTCACAAGTGTATATAACAATATTTCTTATCTTAATTTCAATGTTTATTTGTTTGTTTGTTTTTAAATCTTATTTCAATCTCAATAAACACTGATGCTTGCTGACAACTAGGCAACATTATTCAAGGGCATTACAACATACTGTAACTTATGATTCCTTTTTTAGTATTAAGATATTTTCTTGCTTATTAAACACTCCTGGTGATGCGGTGGTGCAGTGGGTGGTCACAGCAAGAATGTTGCTGGTTCGAGCCTCAGCTGGGTCAGTCTGTGTGGAGTTTGCATGTTCTCCCCATGTTTGCTTGGGTTTCTTCCGGGTGCTTCGGTTTCCCACTCAAGTCCAAAGACATGCAAATCAGGTGAATTGGGTAAGCTAAAATTGTCCATAGTGTATGAGTGTGAATGAGTGTGTATAGATGTTTTCCAGTGATGGGTTGCAGCTGGAAGGGCATGTGCTGCGTAAAAAAAACATATGGTGGATAAGTTGGCAGTTCACTCTGCTGTGGCAACCCCAGATCAACAAAGGGACTAAGCCGAAAAGAAAATGAATAAATAAACACTCCTTCACCTGAACTTGCTGAGAGAAGGAGAAAATGAAAGCACAACAGCACCAAGGAAAAATCGGATGCTCATGACATACTCGAGACATACTTTTTAAAATGACATTAAAAGATTTGCATGTAAATGACAGAGGTTTGTGATATAACAATTACAGTGACGCATTAATTAAATCATCAGTTTTCACAGAGCTAAACAAATCATCTACCTGCACTTGAGTAATGGATGGACACAAACAAAAATATAATTTATATATTTGTCTTGGAAAAAAATCTTTTTGAAATAAATTTCTTTTGCTATAATTTGTATCTTAAATTTAATATATTTTTATTAGTCAGTTATCTACTAGATAAACAAAAATAAGGAGTAACACCTGACGTGGAGTGCTTTAAAACCAGTCCACTGTATACTTCAGCACAAAAGCACAAACTGGTTTGTTAAATAAAATAAAATCTAGCCTAAATACATTTAAAGTGAAATATTCACAGATTCAGATAACCTTAAATTAAACTGTTTTCATTTTAAATGACAAAAAATTATCCTTTGCTGGTGAGTTTCAATTTAATTCATTTAATCAAGTAATTTGAATAAGCAAGACAGGTTTTTACAATGTTTTAGCAACACTGAACTTGTTTTTAGATTACCTTGGAAGAATAAACTCTGAGAAGGCTGAGAGAACTCAGAAACTCGTGGTGTGAATGTAAATGTCTGCATATTTGTGCCAGTCTGTCAGATTAAATTGATTAAAACACTAATGTTTTAGAGAAAGTAGTTAAAGTTTGCATAACCAATGATTGGTCTTATCCACCCGAGACTCACCCATAAGTAAATATGCAGCCTATTTTTTGATTACCTGACCCACGGATTAACAGCAGCACCCGTGGATGTGACTGAGAAATTATGTGCTCCTTTTGTCC